>NC_058123.1:25440000-25665000 GCF_914725855.1 Thunnus albacares
TAGAAAGTTGATCACAGTCTATATTAACACAAGACTTGTTATCTCCACAGCTTGAAGAGAAACCTTTGAGATCTGAGTGTGTATTGTGGGATCTGTTTTCATGCTTCGTGACTCAAAGTGGACATTAGTGTCAGACTTGGTCTGTCTTGAATATGGAGATGAGAGGTGGGTTAAAAGGCTTTCATTAGTCTCTAACCCAGTGCTTTATAAATGCCTCACACTCATCATGCAACGGTTCAGTTGCCTTCGTAAGTTGCAGGGTTATTCCCATATTCATGGTGACGTAGAGGTCAGAGTTTGAATTATTGTCAAGGTGCCTTTGAATAGTTTTTATGGCGAGGACTGTGTCTGGTTAACTTTTAGTCTTCGGCTGGTCAGCAGTCATTGTGCTTTAAAGTCCAGCAGTCAGACAAAACAATCAAGGTCTGCTTACTAGCTTGTTATGGAGATTTACTGTAATTGCATGGTCTTCAGTGGATGGAGATGTTCAAATTTTCTGTTCTTCTGGGTGGACAAGAACTCCTTTAAGTGCTCAGAAAACTTGTTTAACGTCTATAGTTCCACAACAACTGAGCAAAATCCATCTGCTGATGAAAACAATGTGATATGGTGGAAAGCTCTAAAACAAGCTTGTAAGTGGACCTTGAGTTGAAGGATGTCCCAATCAAGTTTTTTTTCTTTATATTGTGTATCTGTTGATCTTAGTAAATCTGCATATTTTACCAATCTGAATTATTGAATAACAATAATCTGTGTTTCAGCTGGTTTATTTTAGCAGATACCAATACACTGAAATAGGCCCAAATCAGCCCATATACCAATCCTTAGGATTGGCATAGTTGAGATTGTTTTATCAATGAACTATAAAGGTCAACTTTTAAGACAACATAGTTAAAAAGTTGTCAAAAATGACAACAGAACAAACTTCATCTGCTGATGAAGACTGAAAGCTTGAGATCAAGATAGAAAGTGGATCTTGAGTTGAGATTATTTTGTTTAATAACCTGTAATTTTTTTGAAAGAACATATAAAGATAATTACAGTTAATTTTAACTTGAGGCCAAATTTTGTCTTTGTAAGCGATTTTGCATTAAAAATCATCACTGAGAATGCAAATTGCAAACAGCCAGAAAGCAACATCTTCCAGCCACCAACAACATGAGAAGGTGTTGCATACACTTCAAAATTTATTACATATAAATTACAGATAATTCAAACAAGAAAAAATGTAATTTTATTGGATTCATCATTCTGCGTGACTTTTAAAGCCGTCAGAATTGCCCTTCTCTGTAATATCTACGTAACAAGACAGCAACATTTCTAAATGTTCGGCTTCTAAATTTCCAAACTACCTGCTGTTTCCTGTGGATGGCACCATGCAGTGACAGTAGATGTGTGCCTTTGAGAAACGCTTGAGTCACCTAATTACCTAATCACTTCCAAGAACCGTCTATTGTATGTTTGCGCATCATTGAGGTTGGCAGAATGTCTACCTACATTCATTCACCTCCAGGAAAAACAATTAAAATGTTCCCATTCACAGTCACACGTGTCCATCTCACTGAATCAACTGAAAAGCTCTGAATCAAATGTCTCTCTGTTGGTGTGACTCATGACATTCACAATTCAGCAGACTTTCAATGGTCACGTCTGCTTTAAGTGCACTCTCAGTCAGGCAGGTGGCCAAGCACCTGTCAGCTCCTCTGTGTAACTCACCATCTGTTGTATGTTTTGAAAATGCATCAAAGTCACATAAACTTCTTCCATCATTTTGGTTTTTGTGTGCCATGGACAGGAGAACAAGTGTGTTTTCTCCCTAAACTTACAAAATGTTATCCCAGCCAGTGTATTCTGTGTCATTTCATGGCGTATTCTGATTGGTTTGTTGGTAGATGCGGATTGTAGTAGCAGTCACATTGTGAGAAGATTTTACCATATTTCTCTCACGATTGTTAACTTTCATCTTAGACAGCCTAGAATCACTCAGTGTAAAGGGGCCTTTAGGAGGACTCCTGGTGGTAAGGTAAGATTCTTTGTAAATACCATGTTTGCAAAGGGCAAAAACAACTTTTAAATCCCATATTTTCACATGACCACAAGAGGTCTGTTGTTAGAAAAACAGCATTGCTCATTTCTTCTCAAAATTAAAGTGAACTATGTTTATGTTTTTCTGACAAGGCTTAAAGTCTTGAGTCTAAAAATGACAAATATTATATTACAAATATACATGACACACACATTTCAAGCACCTCAGCTCCGCGTTTGCTCCTCAAGCGCCTCATTTCTGTCTCCATCTCTGTTAGTGGATTGTTTGCTCTCGCCCTGATTTCAGCAGACCAGAGGCTTGGGGGATCATTTGGAACTGAGCCTGTGGATTTAACACTGTGTGCCACAAGCCTCTTGCATGAGCGCCAACAGAGGTATTTTAGCAATTCAAATCTTCAACAGGGTGCAAATCAGTTCAGCAAGAAAAAGCTGCCCATCTGTGGATATACATATTATAGAGCTTTAGCTACAAAATCACCAGCTGTAGAGAACAAACTAATCCTTTTAGCAGAATCGCTCCTGTTTGCTGAAAAGAGACACCAGCCTTTGTCTCACTCAGGACAACATGAGGATACAGGAGGAAACAGTCCAACAGCAGAATGATTACAGTATGTCTGGGAGCAAGGTGAATCAATTTCTTTGAATCTTTCATAGGTGGTTACAATAACCTCTCTCTCTATCACCTTATGGTTTCACAAAGCGAGGAAGTGGGAGCTGTTAGAATTAATGCAACTAAAAAGGGATTATTTTGCCACCAACAGTCATAGTTGGGATATTAATACAGTGAACTCACTGTTATATACTGTAGCTATCTTAAATGGATACCCCTTGTGAGAAACAGGTTAAAAAAGAAAGGTCCAAATCAAAGCAGAAGAGGCTGAGGTATCCTGACTTTTAGTTCCTACTTCGGGTGTACCAGAATACAAATGCGTTATTCCGCAAAGCACAAATAGTGGGTTTTTTACAAATTTTTGTTTCATACAAATATTTTAAAAATTATCTGTTTCGAGAAGAAAAAAGGAAAAAAATGTCAAATACCAGTGTGCAGGTCGATTACATGGCTATCTCAGTCTCTCTCCTCTGCTATCCGTCTATCAGCAGATCTCAACGAGGGGAGTCACATCCACCTGCTACATGACACACATTTCCTTATTTGGACATCACTCCTCAGAGATATAGCTGAGCTACCGACATATGCGAAGTGCTCCCAAGGGACTCTCCATAACCTTTTGTTCCCCTTCTCCTTTCCACAAAGTTAGGTTGTAAAAATTAGGCAATAAACGAAAAGTGCAAAGCAATAATCATCTTTGAAGTTCTTCCCTACACGTTACATGGTGTGCTGTCTCTGTGTTATGGGTGTATAAAGAGGTAGAGGTCTGTCTGCAATGAGGTGATGAGTTAAGTTTTAGTTCAGTAGTCTGAGACTCCAGTTCGGGACCTGGTGTGGGGAGCTCCTTCTTAAGGTAGTTTATTCATGAACACTTATTGTAACACATTAATTTTCTAAAATTAAAAGCATAATAAAAACAAGAAAACAGGATTTTTAAGCCTCCTTCCACTTTTATTCAAATACAAATACAAATAATTTTGCTGCCTCAACAAAAACAGATACAAATACAAATACTGGGCTCTCTGCACATCCCTAGTTCCTACTATGACTCACACTGCCCAAAACACACTGCATCACATTTACTATGCTGCAAGTCAGTAGTGTCCTTCATTAGACTCTCCACACCCCCAGTTTGTAACACAGTTGATGTGAAGACTTTTAAACATTTGTATTGTTAAATTGATAGAAGTTCCCACCCGTCCTTTGGGAAAGGTCATTGCTTTGAAGGACACCAACTCCTGTCTCTCTGCTCTATACTGTCATACCTCCCCTGATTAGAGAGACTGTCCTCCCAAGGAAATGACAGGACCAGTCGTTTATGCAAGTGCCCCAAAATGACATTTACGCTCAAGTGACAGAAGCCCTCTAGTGGAATTATGATGGGAGCAAAGGAGGAAATCAAATGACGTTATTATAGAGCAGCAAACTCTGAAGTGGGGGGATGGGTCAACAGAGCACTGCACTGTGACACTGGAGATGGCTGTTTGTTTTCAGATTCCAAGGATTTCAGGAATGCATGGACTAACAATGCCTTTTGTCATTAGATTTAGCGGACTTGGAAATCAGAGGATGGGTAACTGAAGAGTCTGGGACTGCGGGATGCAGCGAAATTATTTTTCTGCTTTCTTTAATTCAAGAGAGAATGAAATGTAGTTATGTAGCGTTGGGTCACATTGCTTTGGAGATTGGCTGGCTAATACAAATATTACATTATCTTGAAAATACCAATGCTAACCAAACATGACTGGGAAATGTGCTGAAAATTAGATTCAAGAACTCGCCCCCAAAGTGGGTGGAGACCAGTGAAAACAATAGCAGAACCCATGATATTGACTAGTCATTAATAGGTCATTAAGTCCCTCTAGTGGAAAAGACCTAAAGTTAGCTGTTTTTATGGATTGGACTGTTTTGCCTTAATTTTAACTTGTGTGTTGGATTATCGTGTAAAGCTCAGCCTTGAAATGTCCAGGTACTTTTGAAAATAACCTGGAATGGTTTTGAAGGGAAGTTTACATTTGTTTTTAACCTGAGACCAAACTCTATCACTGTAAATATTACTGAGAATATGATACAAATTGGTAAAACTCAACCAAAACCAAAAAGCTAATTAAATTTAACAATCTTTTGATTTTAATATTGGCTGCTGCCTGACGTGTTTTGACATGTTGTTTTGAGTCTGAGTCACAAACTGAATCCATTATAACTGCTCTGAATCCAAGCTGACTACAGCTGCCGTCCTCCATGAGGAAGCCATGAAGCAACTGAAAAAATTGAAACGATAGTTTGAAATGAACAATGCAGCAGGTGTCGACCTTACACTCAAACTTCCAAATTCACGTTAGGCTGGCCCCTAGTTTCCTCACCAGTCTCCAAATTTGGAAAATGATGTCTGAACAATTCAGTAATATAAACTGAGATGAGAAGAGAATGTAAAACATGTACTGTATTTGCCTTATAGTGGGAGTTTGGGGCTCAACGTGTCTCTGTGTAAACTATAAAAGGTCTTGTATACAGTGTTTGGACAAGGCAGCATGTATGCTCTTTCATAATGTGGTTTCCATGCAGACAGCTTTTTAAAATCTTAAAATATGCTCTTTGGCCTTTGAGGAGTGGGCATGTAAATGCTCTGAAGTAAATGTTCTGACAAAGACGGAAAGTCATATGCTTTTAGTGGCCATGGTTACAGTGAATGGTGTGGCTCTGTCACTGAAACATGCAGACATTTTGTGAAATTTGGGTCATGTAGTTAGTCGATAATGGTCAGAATGGAGTGTGTCTGACAAACATGGGCCAAGTGGGAAAATGTAGGACAGTACATGTTAAGTGCATCCATTTAAGATCAGTTAGCCACTAGAGAGTAAGAAACATGGCCTCAGTAACACTTGTACATGTATTTAAGAGGACAGCATGAGGGAATATACTGTACATTTGGTCTTAATATTGGAGGAAAAACACTGAAGACAGAAGAAAGAAAAAAAAAGACTGCAGTGACAAACAGACATACAGTTATTGTAGGGCAAATAAATGTAGAAATAAAGATAAAAAGGCCAAACAAACACACTGCTGGTGTATAAAGCTAGTTATACAGTGTCTACAGGGTGCTGGTCTGTATAGTGTTTCACAGTTTCAGGCAGTGTAAAATGGGTTAGAATAAATAGTGTATGGAACGTACAATAAATTATATATAGAGGTGGTCATATGTAGAGCTGTTGTTCAATAATGTACAGGCATACACAGTACATGCAACATGCACAATAAGTAATGCTAAAGCAGTCAGTCAATTAATTGATCAGTCAGCTGACAGAAAATGAACTGCTGACCCTTGAGGCAGACAGACAGAGAGGAATAAAGGTACACTAGCAGCAACACAGTACTCGCAACAGATGATGCAAGAAAGAAAAAAATCAACTGTAAAAAAAAAACAATTTAATTCATTTATTTAGTATAATTCTGTTTTTATCTGTTAAAATCCTTTTAAACTAATTATTTCAGGGTTCTGGGGACTCCTGATGCATATTTGCCAATTCATTTTTTTTTTTTTTACATTTTTAATGATTAACTGATTAAGAGAAAATAAAACTATTCTGTTTTATTTTAATCTTTCTTTCTTTCTTTTTCCATATTTAACCTGGTAAAAAGTCTCACTGAGAGACCTGGTCAAAAGGGCAGCGTAAACTTTGTTACAATAATAAATACAAATAACATAAACGGACTAATACAATTGTTACACACACTACAACTGAGTGAACACAATATCCAGTTAATATGCAATACAAAATTATGGACAAAAGTCAGTTAAGATGTATATAATAAGAGCAAAAAAATTAAGAGCAAGCACATTGATCAAGAATACCATTTTCTTGATCCTTTAGAAATGACTTGAATTCCACAATAATCAGCTCTGACAGTTTCAGTTCCTCTTGTACATTGTTCCAGCAGGTGCATTAATAAAGAGCAGATTGCCATAATACTGTACCATATAATACAATAATCCAATAAAGGTAAAAATAAATAAAAATGTGGATATCAAGTATTTCCTGGCCTGGAGGGAGAAACAGGATTTATTGCTAATGAAGAAACTTAATTTCAGTTTCAGCTTGGAAACAAGGCTTTCAATGACAAGTTCTGATCACTAATAATACCTAAATACTTAGGCCTATATATTGAGACCATTTCAATTCCAACCCCTTGGGCAGTTGATTAAACATTAATTACCATTAACATTAATGATTAAACAGTCATTTGTTGCAGCCTTGCTGTGAGTCTGGCTGTGATTGCAGATTGTTCAGTGACTGAAAGTTATGAACAGGTGATCATACAGGACATACACTTGTTGCACAATATACATATATATATATATATATATATATATATATATATATAAAACTAAAATATTTACGTCTGAATGTAGTTGTATAATCTTGTTTTAAGACATCATGTTATGAAGCTGTTAATGAGCGCGATGGCAGCGGGGAGGAAACTTTGGGTGTGAGTGTTCTTCCTCATAATGATCTGTAGTGCGAGAGGTGAGAGGTCCCGTGTGTAACCGAGTCAAACCAGAGAGTGATGAGAGTGGAGAGAATGGACTCAGTGGCTGCCAGGACTGGATCCAGTAGAGGTATGTTGGACATTTGGTGCCCCAGGCAAGACCCACCACCACCACCACCACCTCACCCCCTCTGTCTGTGTATGTGTGTCTAATATGCAATTGTACTGAAGGGGGGAGGAGTGCCGGCACCACAGTAAGAGTGTTGTTGCCCAGAGTGTGGAGCAGTTTTTTTTGAAAGTCGAACAACCAGTGTTCTCTCATGCATCATCAGCAAAAATTTGGCTCTTCTGTCAATTTTGGGTTTTTTTTGTCACAAACAGCAGATGGGCCAGTTCCATGACTGAAACTACAGACAGAGCTGTAACTCAACACACACACTGAGTACTGCATATGTGTGCCAGGTCTGGCCGACTGATTTCCAAATTGTTTCAGAACTCAAGAGAAACCGCGGAGCTCCATGGTTTCTTAACTGTAGCTACTCTAATTGGCAGGCTAACTGCTAACATACTAGCCACCATGGTAGCACTGATCAGTCAGAGTAGCTCTGCAAGCTTCTTACTAGTATCTCTATCTGTACCTTGCCATTTACTACTTCCTGGCATTTTCATTCAATAAAGATTTTATATTAAAGAGGGAATAACAACTCTCCAAGCTAGCCAGAGGTGTAGCTAGAAACTGTATTTTGGGTTGTCAAATACATAAGTGAGTTTTTTCCCAGAAAAACGTACTTACGAAAAGTTAGAAGAAGAAAAAAAAACAAGCATAGACAAACTGAAAAACCAGCGACCATTTTACTTTGCAACGTGCTACATCACAAAGGCAATGACAGCAAAACACTACCTATCCAACATGGTCAACCAACAGAGCTTCAGTCTAGGGCTGAAAGACTGTACACAACAGTACAGACAAAAAGCATTTTTCAATAGCCTATCCAGCCTAAAATACAGTGTATTTGCACTAGCAAGACCGGCTGCACATCGGCTCTACAGTGCATGGCAGTTAATTAACAATTTTATTGCACAAAGTGGCAACTAAACATAAACCCAGACAGCAGAGAGGGTGTTAACTTAGAAATTGCACATGTAACATATCAATTGTGCATTCAGTCTACAGCCATTGTTGCTTCTGTACAGCTCACAAATAACCAAATCTGCATATTTTACTGAAAAAACATGTCCTTACGCTCTGTTATAACCAAGAAAGCTACACATGACACTTTGATGAGAAGCACCTTGATTTTCCATTCTTGACTGTGTGGGGAAATACATACAGATTTGGCTGTGAACGTGATTCATAAATTGCACATAAATCGGCGGGTGAGCCCGCATCAGGCTGACCGGGAGACAGTGCTACACTGCCAGGGAGCAAGCAGTCAAGCAAACCTCGTTGTGGGCTGATCTGGTGGACTCAATCGATGGAGACAGTGGCTTTTCTTCTTCTTCAACTTTTTTAAAATAACACATTAAAAAACTTTGTTTAGCCATTGTTATAGCGTTAATAGCTAGTTGGCTGAGGGCAGCTCAGGAAGGTCTGCGTGTCTGAGCCAGAGCAACTAATTATTGGCACATCCTGCCTGGACTTTGTTTTTGTTCTCTTGGTTTTCTGTTTCTCGTGTGTGGTCCTCCTGTGTTTATGTGCACCTCCTCTCACCTACCCTGCATCACCCTTGTTAGCCCAGCCCTACTCCTAGTGTCTTCCCCAGTTTATCAGCTCCCAGTCTGCCCGTGTGTTTCGTCACCTGTTGTCTGATTACTTTAGTTCCTGTTTTATTTTGAAGTATTTTCTCCTTGTGTCTTCTTAGCTTTACTTCCTGAGTTTTCCCACCTTTGTTGATTACCTCATGTGTTTCACCTGTGTCTCATTTCCCTCACCTGTGATCAGTTTGCAATCACACCCTGTCTATTTATAGTCCAGTTTTCAGTTCGGTTTTTGTCGAGTCATCTGCGTTTATTCTGTGTTTCTGGTTAGTGTTCCTGTGTCTCAGTGGCTCCAGTGACTATTGGTATGGTTTCATTAAAGATTCTGCATCGTATCCATCCATCCATCCAGCCAGCCTGCCTGCCTGCCGTCTCTTGTGTTTGGGTCCACCTGCTCCACTTGCCACCCTGACAAATTATGTCCCGGAGACTTCCTACAACTTGTTTCAACAGTTCCATTTTAATCAGATGAAAAAATTCAACACATACAACAAGTCAACAAT
This sequence comes from Thunnus albacares, assembly GCF_914725855.1. Classification (NCBI taxonomy): domain Eukaryota; kingdom Metazoa; phylum Chordata; class Actinopteri; order Scombriformes; family Scombridae; genus Thunnus; species Thunnus albacares. Next base: position 25,449,406 of record NC_058123.1, read on the forward strand.
AAATCAAGTTTATATTTAATTTTGTTACAAAATGTATTTTGATCAAACTTGGCTGGGTGGGCCAGTGCCGCCCAGAGCCATTACTTGCTTTTGTGCCTAAAGCTAATGAGCTTTGTAACTGGCAACTGCTTCCTAACAGTCAGTGAGAAAGCTTATTAACTGTCTTGGTAATAGGCCTTAAGAAAAGCCAAAAAATGTTTTGCTCAAGCTGGAACAGATTTGAGTTTGCTTTTCTCTGTTTGTGTCTTTTCACTGCATTCCTATGACTTCTTGCCATCATGGATTTCACACATTCAGAACTAAAGAGCATTTTCTCTGTGTGTACAGAGAAGACGTAGGCCGATAGAAAACACAGAGCTGCTGAGATTACAGTCAAATTATATTGCATGAAATGAACACTGAAACAGCTTCTGCCCCACTCTACTCACAGACTCTGGAGGGCTCCTGACCTTACTCTGCATTTCCTGCTTTAGGCTACTGCCTATGTAGCCTACAGTACGTCTATCTCCACTGACAGGATCAGTAGCTCCTGTAGAAGTTTGAATTTCTAAATGTTTACCTTACTTTATCCGTCTTAAGGTTAAGTAAGGTTTCTACAGTTGATAGTTGGAGAATTTTCAAACCACACACAGGCAGCAGCACCCAAATCAATTATTGAAAGTCTGTTCATCATCAGTCATGGATTAACTGTGTCAGTCACCTTTAACTAACCAAGGGATACAAATTTTGCTCATCACCCAAACCTCAGCTCAGACTCTCACTCAGTTTTGAATCTAAACTATTAAGTGTTAATGGTGTAGACCTTAAACCAAGAGTCACCTGGAGCACTTTGTTGGACACTTGGCATTAGAACTACATTTTGTGCATAGTAACATAACTCTGAATGTTCTATATCCAGTCAGGCATGTGTTTGGACTTAACAGTGGCTGTTGCCATGGCTGGCAACAAGAATAGTAAAATCAGTTGTCATTGATCTTGAGTCACTCTGAGATGGATATGGTCAATTAGAGAAAGAAGAAGAGAACTGGATCAATTACCAGGGTGCAAAAGAAATATTTGACTTCTCATTAACTGAGTAGTGACAAATGATTGTTTTTCAAGAAGAGAAGAGATAGACACATTGACTTTAGTTGAACAAGTCAAGTTTTCCTTTCCCATTGAAATGAATCTGAATGAGGATTCTCCCAAACATGTTTACATGATAGCTCAATAAAGGGATCGTTTAAGGTGTGTTGTTCACATGCTCCCCATTCAGTCACTGTAATGAGAAAGTAAGGCTCTGTCTAAGGGCACTTTTTAGTCTGGTTGAATCAGATTGGTTAGTTTTAACCCTGGCTGCGATTTTTTTGGGCCGGTCTGAACACAGTAATCGCACTAAGGTGTAGACCAAAACCATATCGAGATCCTTTAGAAGAGGTGGTCTCAGTCTGGTCCCAAACGAACCCTGGAGCGAAAATGAATATATACATATTCTTTATATATTTTATTGTGTGAAGCACTACAAATGGTTGTATATTCCAGCTGTGTGTCATGCCTCTTTTATACATCATGGGTGCCGAAAAGACTTCTGCAAAGGATACACCTGTGTATCCTCGCTCATAGCTCCTCCGGCAAGCCTCCTCTCTCCTCCAGATGCATTTTATGAATAGAGACATCCTTGAACATGACACACTGAGATCGATTTCCAGGTCACGGGCAGGAGGACGGAGGAGAGAGGAGACGAGGAGGCACGAAATACAGAAATGAGAAGAACCCATTGTGTTTGACCAGACGACCTCCTTCAACACCCTCTTCCTGTGTTTATATTCTTGCTCTTGCCTCAGACACATCTGACCAATGAGCAGAGTGAATGTTCTCACATGGCTTGTAGTGATGCATTTTGGTTTGCTTGGATTTTTTTCTGTGTGAAAATGAACCAAACCTAGGGGAAAATGCTCCAAGTTTACCAACTCATCCACTGATTGAGACCAGAGCAATCAAACTAAAATTCCCTAATAGAATCAACTACAATTAAACTTTTAAAACATAGATGAAGATACATGGTGCACTTGTAATCATTATTGACATACTGCTGTGCATTCTACTGAAGAAACTGGTTCAGTAGTCCTCTAGTTGTTAACAGCTGCCAAATCTCATGGATTTTGGTCACATATATCATGATGTGTTCACCATCATCGCATCAAGTCTGTGCGGGGGGCTGTGCGGCCAGGAGATTAAACACACTACAAGACAGGACTAAAGACCTCACCTGCATTTATTGGCTTCATTGTTTGAGCCAATGTGTGACATATTCACATCAAACAATGATCCTCACATCATAGGTGTTTTTTTTCTTAGTTGGATGATTTTATTTAGGACAACTGAGGGAAGCAACAAAGGGAGGTGTCAGGTGAAACCAAATCAAAGAAATCGATATAACAAAAGAAGCTTCCTATCGTTATATAATTTTGGCAACTACTTGGCTGGCTTACCAAAGAATATGAGTTAAAACAAAACCTGAGTTCCTCAATCTCAAAATGAGTAAACAACAAGACCGGTATTATTATTATTGAAGTTAACAACAAAATTCTAGATCCTGGTTTCTGAGTCTTGGAGACACCAACACCTCCATTCCAGTTAGATCTCCTTTATTAAGAGAGTTAAGCTATTTAGTTATCTAGTTAGTTCTGTGCCTTTTCTTTGTGTCAAGGTCAGTTAGTTATTTGCTTATCTACTCTGGCAGTATTTTTTGTTGTTTTACAATTACAATTTACAATTTCATTTAGCAGATGTTTTAAACCAAAGCGATGTATATCTGAGACTGATACAACACAAACAGGGATCTAGTCAGGAGACAACAACACAAGTAAGTGCCATAAAGCTTAAGTTTGAGTCCGATAGGACATAGGTGCCAACAGGTGGTGCACCGAGGCAATGCATAGTGCATATATTGCCTAGAAGCAGATTTTTTAAAATTTAATTTTAATTTTTCAAAATGTTTGTTGTTGATTACACCAAAGACAAGAAGTATAAAGTCAGCGACTACACATGCTGTGTTCTCTACGCTTGTGTCCAGTTAAACAACATTACACAGCACTCCTGGTGAAGGCCATAAGAGATTAACACCAACCTTTGCCAATCAAATCTGCAGAATATAAATATTATTTAGTTAATTAACTAAATAACCTTACGATAACAATAAATTAAAACAAATAGTACACATATGTATGTGTATTTGGGGAAAAAATGTATAATTTTTGATACATACTGTAGGTAGACTGGCTGTTCTAATATTATTAAAATTATTATTATTTTAATATCATCACATCCATATTACAAATTTTCAAATTTACAGGGAATGAACTGAGTCTGCGAGTCTGCATGTGCAGGAAATTCTGGACATTTAAATTCAACCAGGATGACAAGATTACAATCATATTTAAAGAGCAGCATCCAAGTAACCACTGTCAGACTGATGATTGGCCAGATATGATCTATAAGAATTTATGAATGAATAAATTTCACTACAGCCTCATTTGTTAAAAACTTAAATGAGAGGAGATAACATCCTCATAAAATGTAGGACCATGAAGACAGAACAGGATGCTTCTTATTGTAGAAAAGAGACAGCGGGTGGAAGATTGAATCTCCTTGACAATCATGGTGGTAACGGGGCTGCTGATGAGAGAGCTTGATATTGGCATAAAAGACAAAATTAAAGAAGCACAAAGGTAATTAAAGAGCGGCATCCAACAACCTACTGGTACATGAGTTCATCGATCAGATATGAAGATGTATTAAATTTGTAAATGTGAGGCCAGAAATGTATGAATGGACATCAAAATGAGAAGATATGGTAGAAAAAAAAAATCAGTAGGAGATTAATATTTTTGTTGCTAAAATAGATTATTTTCAAAGTTATTTCTGTCTTCTTTCACTTTTTTTCAAGACAGTGAAAAAGTAATGAAAGTAGGAAGAGATGGAGACAGGAGTGCAGAGAAATGCAAAGATATAGACACTCAGAGCAAACAGCTGCTGGTGTATATCTTTCCACCTTCTAGTAAGGACTTTTGGTTCACATTTGGTTCAGCCCATCAAAAGGCTGTGTGATTATTTCGTGTGAGTGTCAGCCTGTGAATGAGCCTTGTGTGAAACTCAGGGTGAAACTCAGGCAAGTGTGAGCGACTTCTATCCAGCGAAGGTAACACCACCTCCAGCGAGATGACTCACACTGATAATTTCCCAGTGTTTGTCCACAAGCTCACACCAAGGAACCTCTGATGATTTATGACTGGTTTTTAAACACGCTGTCCTACTGTTGTCTGCTCAACATGATGATGATGATTCTCATTACCCTCTGCTTTTAAATCTCTGTGCTTAGTTGTCCCCATTGAGACCCTACACTGACTGCTAATTATCTGTCATCACCGATGACAATACCTGCCACTTGATCACTGACAAGAAGTCTCAATCTGAACTGACAAATAAACGTGTGCAGTTATTATGTTCCAACAAGCACATTTCTTCATCAATATAAAATTCTGTCTTTCTATAATCAATAATAGTCACGTTGAGATATTTCACAGGATAAGTGAAAAGTTTGACCTGCTGGTGGTGCTAAAAAAGTCAGGGGCTCACCAAAATGAGTAGGATTCATCCTCTGGTTACCATGGATATCTGTACCAAGTTTAGTGGAAATGCATCCAGTAGTTGAAATATTTGGTAACACTTTGCTTTAAGCCCCCATATTATACAGTTTTATGACATTTAAGGACATTCTGTGCATGTTTATTAATGTACAGTATTTGTTAACTATTATAACTTCTCATATTCAGATATATTTTGTATTATTATTGCTGTGTTTTACTATATTATCATTCATTATACATCAGCATCCACTTATAGGCGTCCACAGGAGGAGCTACAGTTGTTGACAACTATATTAATCAACACTTATATCTGCTTACAATAATTTTAGTGTGTTATGAATCTTGACCAAACTGAGTGAATGAGTGGACAGTCCCAAAATAAATGCAACAATCTACTATCATTTGATTTACATTTATCACAGATTGGAGACTCGGAAGAATAAAATTTATGTAACATGACCTTAGAGTAATGAAAACTTTAAACTGCATTAACCTGTGCCTGCTGTTTATTGGACAACTATGAATACAGGAAAGTGTAGTTCTCCATATTTTATCAGGCAACACATCATAATTTCTCTTCCCCAAGTCTTCTTGATACAGTTGACAGATACAGAATCCCTAAAAAAGAAATTAACCAATTTGGTAATAAGCTTCTTTCTCTCTGGGGAAAGAGAACTCAACTCCAAAATACTGTGTTTCTTACATGTGGACTCAAAATGAGGGATGCTTTCCCTCACAAAATGTCTGAGTTGCATGTGACAGAAAAAAGGCAGAGAAGAAAGGCAGATTGTACTTTAAACAGAAGCAAACTTGTTGTCTTTTATGTGCTGAAGCCCTTTTCCACCGCATGTCTGGCATTTGGTTGGTGCATCCAACCATCTCTGCTGACTTTGTGGCTCTATAATAACATCACACCACTTCCTTCTTTGCTCCAGATGGCCACTAGAGGGTTTTGGCACTTGAACATAAATATATGTTATTTTTTGGCCATTTGCTTAAATGACTGGTGCTCTTGTTTTTCTAGGAAGGACGGTCTTCTTTGGAGTGCTGTATGTTTGGGTCAGTGCTTTGAGTGATATTGTATTTCTATTCGAGGTACTTGACTTCTATGTGACCATTCTGGTAAAAATAAAATGAAAACAGTTAAAAGAAAGTTGTGATGCTGCCTTTTTGTTGCAACAGCAACAAAGCAACCTGTCATCTGAGGTTGAGTTTGTTGCTTAAGGATATATTACTGCAGTAAACATATTATCTATATATTATTTCTACCACCAAATACAATACACACATGTCTGACTGACAGAAACAGAAAATGGGATGATAATAACATGAAGTGGTTTCTTAGCACATGCTGTAAGACATTCAGCCATAAAGTGCACTACATTTAACATTCAGCCTCCTTGTGTGTTCACACCGCATGGCGTTTCGCTAAGACACCTACCGGGGACATCACCTCTCTGAGAATAAACATGGAAGATGGGCTCATTTGATAGAAGAGAGTTATCAGGACACACATCGCCCACACAGCCACTGATAGCTGCAATCAGCAGGAGAAGGAAGAAGGGGACTCGAGAGGGCAGCTTGTCGGCTCTGATAAGGCCTTCTGTATCACCTCTGATTGAGTTGGAATACTTAGAAGATGCACTGTAATGATAGTCATCTTGGCTAGTGCCAGTCCGGGTGTGTTGTCTGAGGATCTCTGCAATTTAGTATTCATGTGCGTGTGTGGAAGAGCGAAGGAGTGAGGAGAGAAAGTGAGGATGTGAGAGTGTTTTGTGCAAGTCAAGAACTCGTGCTGGAAAATGTAAACACGACATAGCCGATCACTCTCCATCAAGAAATCAGTCTCATGTCACCTTGGATGATATGTGGATGCAACATAAAATCTTGTGGGAAAAGAGATGCAACACATTTACATCACATTGCGGACTTTCCCCCGAGGTTGCTATTGAGAGTGATTTACAGAGACTCCATCAATGCAGTAAACATATTGCTCATGGTGTTTTGGTTCCCACGTTCTGTATGTGATGTTGGAATGAATGCCTCAGCTGTGCTTCAAAAGCCCAAAGTGGACAGGATTTATTTCTCCAGGGCAGTTGGGGAACTTATAAATTTAACTGATCAGTGCTTTTAATCCCAATCAGAGCACATATTTGTATTATTTTCTTCCTGAAACAATAAGTCGATTAATCATTTAGTTGATCATCAGAGAATTAATCTGCAACAATTTTGTCCTTAGACCTGAGGGGAACTGTAATCAAGTGATAACTGTGTACTCATCACTGCCATTTGATTCATTAATATAAAAATATTGACTAGTGCAGCTTTTATACTCGCCTCCCCTGTAATACAAATTACCTCATAACTGAGCAAAATAATTTGTTTTTCTAAAATTTACTGCCCAAATGTGAAGGTTTATGCCCAGGCATGACTGAAATGTACAGTAACGGGTCTCCATGCTGAGTGGCAATATAAACCTCATGAATTTTCTTGAAGAGGGATGAAGAGTGTGAAAATACAATACACTAGACGCACTACAATAGATCTAGCTCATGATTGGTGTTCCAGTTTATTTCAAAGGTGTTGGAGGTGTTGAACTGGGAAAACCATTTCTTTATGGAGCTGGCTTTGTGCACGGGGACATTCTCATGTTGAAACAGGAAGGAGCTTTCGCCAAATTCTGACAGAAAGTTGGTAGCACACTATTGTCTGAAATATCACTACATCCTGAATCATTAAGATTTTCCACAAACAATCCCACGTGTGTCCACATACTTTTGGCCAAATAGTGTAGGTCTTAAGCATAAATGTATTGCTTTTTCCTTAAGAGACTGAGCAATTTTTATCTATTTTGAGTGCCACTATTTTCCGGGGCCTTATTTCCATGTCTGTTGATGGGAGTGGATGGCTGGTGCTTTTTGACTCGCAGCATGTCGCTGGTTTCCCAGAAAGCTCATTGGCATCATGGAGCTGTCAAAACGCAGAAGATCCAACCCAGCTGAGCATGCTGCCAGCAATCATATCCGCAGATGACCAAGGGCATCCTAATATTATCTGATGTTGTCATATGAAGCTGGAGTATGGAGAGTTTTAGTCCATGCCAAAAAAAAAAAATCACTTTTTTGTGATGCCTACTCATAGTGTGTGCTGTCATTTTCAGAAAAAAAATAAGGGCTTTGAAACAAGAGAAAGAGTTCACAGGTCACAGTAGGAAGGAAGCCAGTTGAAGTTGTGTCTGACCAGGATCCTTCCTGCATGCTTCCCTGTGGAGGTATTTCACACAGTTTGGCCTGAGTAGCCCTCAGATTACTGCAGGTGGAGCTGGAGCGCGTGGCTGAGGAGAACAATATGGGGTGTACTTTGGATGGTTGGCCTCCACTTCAAAGCTGCTGTTTGTGCCTGCTCAGTTTCAATCTCCCACTCTGCATGTGAGCTATTTTCTCCCAGTTTTAAGTCAGAACCCAGCTGCTGATCATAAGGCCCGGCCTGTGGGTAGAGAAAAGAAGCCCATAGCTCATTTTGGCCTTGGAATATAAAGGGCTGTATGGAGAGCCTCTGCTTGTCCCCTGAAGCTTAATCGTCTCTGAACTACATATGGAGAGAAATGTGGTATAGTTAGGTTGCATAGCTCTCTGAAAAGTAGTGTAAGTGTGGCACTGTGAAGCTGTAATGCTCATTATACATTGGAAATCAAAATGAAATGAAAAATGGAGAGACGCATTTACTATTCTTAACTACTTAACTCTATAGTAGGGCAAAAACCAGTCCAATTTGGCAATTTGTCCTAAAGACCATGTTGTTACCTGAATAGAAATGATTAATCTTCTATGTGGTGGCCATTTTACATCAGCTCAGACTCTGCTTGTCAGGTTCAGCCATACGTACTTTACTTTCACCCATCCGAGCTGTACTTTGTCAGCCTCAGCTGTACTTGGGCTCAGTTGTGATATAAGCTGAATGCTAATGTTATGCTATCATGTTCTGATGTTACACAACATTTAGAAAATTTTCACTATTTGTGCAGATATAGTACCTGGGTTTCGATATCCAAAACATTACATTTTGCGAAACTTAACTTTGAGAAATATGAAAATGTTTTTCTATTAAATTCTTTTTTCCCCATTTAACAAAAGAAGCCAAATTTCTTAAATGTTCGATGTTGAAACCATAAAATTACCTTGCCTATATAAAATACAGCCAATGCCAATTTCCAAAACTTGATTTTAGACACTGGACAGCGTTTCACTCAGTACCAAGAGTACGTTTGTTTGACATGTTAACATGCTAAGTTAGCAAGTTACACTTTTGTGTAATACTAACATTCATATACATGTTCAAATATTGATCGTTTGCATGTATTAAACATAAGCATGTAATGTTTAGCATGTTTACGTGTGTGCAGTCAACATGCCTGCAAACATTTAGCATGTTAGTGTACCATGATGAGGTGGACATGCTAGCATGTTGTGACAAATTGAAGAAGTACAGTGCAAGCTGAAAGTAACTGCTTCAGTTTTAGAGGTATCCAGTCAGTAAGTGAAGTAGTCCAATTGGATATGTGTCAATTTGAGCCTGTTGGTGCCACATGATGAAAAGTCAGGGGATCAACAGAATCGGTAGGAATCATTCTGTGGGGAACATGAATATCTGAAAAAGATTGAATCCCAATATCCAATATCTAAGATCTTGATTCAAGTGTTGGACTGACACACCGGCTTACATTATCATACCTGGAGTCACGCTGCTAGTGCGTCCAAAAAGAAGAGAGAAAGAAATGAGCTCATTTTCAACAAGCTGCATCTTAACACACAGTACAAACAATGAATTTATAGTAATAAAAGAGGAGGACAAGCATTGGTGAAAGAACAAATGGGGAAATATTTAACCAAGAGACTATATCTTTTACTTTTTTACAGTCAGCGCAGAGCAGGAGGTGGTATAAAGTGTATAGAACACTGGTAATAATGAAAATGTATTGTGTGCTACATTTTGTTTACATATCGTTTTACTGACATGTATTTCAGTTAACTGAAATGGGCTGGTTCAATTGAATTAATATGGTGAAATTTATAGTTTTATTAGTGATTGAAATGTCCTCCATTTAGAGCAGTCTTTGAACCTGTTAGGTCCTATTTTACTGTTTATTGGATAACCAGGTGTCAAGTTTGTTATAAGCTAATCAGAGATGAATATTGTAACCTACTGAGTTCCTCAGGGGGGTGGGACTAAAGAGAGCAAGAGACAGACAGAGAACTAGAGAAACAAGTGAACAAAGAGAAGCTAAATTCTAGTTTTAAGTTCAGTAAAAAGTTTTGAGTAAAAGTTTTGAGTAAAAACAGTAAATTTGCTGTTTGTTTGTCAAGTTAAGAGCTAGAGGTTTTTTTAATCAGTGTGTAGCCCTGTAAAATGGAAGAGTGAACCGTGTTTGGCGCTATTTCTGTCAGTAATTCTACTAAACTGGTGCGATTGCCATGGACTTGCTAGTTAGCTATCGCCCATGCTAGCTTGGATGAAAAGAGACCATGGATGTGTAATAAGAGCTGGATAGGGCACCGCAACTCAGCCTTGCAGCCAATTTCTCCCACTGGTCACTGGCGGTATTGCAGTGAAAAATCCCCCTGCAGCCCAAAAAGGATTTTCTCCATAGACCACCTTTGTAAAAGAGACGTCTGTAAAACTGTTGACAGGACACCTTGAACTGCAAATAAGGTCAATTATGACTCTTTCTATTATGAACTTTTGATCCATGGAGGTTTTATATTTGTATAAAACCTTTGTATATTTCTTATAATATATCCATGGAAGAAACTGAGTGTGTGTGTGTGGGAAACACATTTTGTACCGAGTTTCTGAGTGAGAATGGACACTATCTTTGTCCATAATCATATCGACATTTATATTTAAAAAGACAAGAAGTTTATTAGTGTTTGTGGATTTTTGGATAGTCTGTGTCGGATGTTGCCACACACGCTGCTGCAGTAGAGGTGCTCGGGACTTGTCGCTGCATGCCAGAGCAACCAGACTCTTTCACATACACACACAGACAGAGCCTCAGGACGGCTTTCATTGCACAGCTCACCGCTGGACAGAGGGTTTGAAAACTGGTTGCCAATAGCTTTCTGAGTTTCCAAGGAAACAGTGAGTACAGACAGAATACTTTTCTTGAGGATTCAAATGACCTCCAACATATGGTACTATAAGCTGAGATACAAAACCTTGGGTATTATTTGTTTTATTTTATTTGAGGTCATTTAAAAGGTTTTGTAATAACAGTTTCCTCTGTTATTCTAACAGAGGAAACTATTATTCTAATATATATATATATATATATATATATATATATATATATATATATATATATATATATATATATATATATGGTACAGTTTATATATGGTATACTTTTATATGTATTCATGTTTGATCATAATGTGATTCCCGTGGTATAGTTGTGCTAAGTATAATGCATGAGAGTTTTAAGCTCACAATAACAGTATAGCTATAAAAGAAGCTAACCAGACCTCTCTGCACCCATTCCCATATGCTCAGATTTGTTAGTTACTGTACACAACCTAATTTTAAACTTTAGTTGACACTAAGTAAGTGAGTAACTAAGTAATTGCAGATTTTTTCTGTATTAAACAAAGGCCATGATCTTTCCCTAAAATACCTTAACCAAGTGCTGTGACTGCCTAACTTAACTATACTGCAATACATTAGTTGGTATGAGCAGAAATTGTATTGCAAGAGTAGATATTGTAAAAACATAAATGAAATATGTTGTACTCCACACCATGTAAAGGCTTTAGTAAAGGTATAGGCAGACAAAAGGCCATGCTTCTGTCTGTGGCATTTTCCAGGTCTGAAATTTTTCAATCTGTGCAAGCATTCAGTGGTGCAAGATTATAAAGACAACAGAGTGATTACCTGTCATGTATTACTTTATTCACTGGAAGACAGCCTGACCCCTTCGTAATCTCAAGATGCTGCAGTTCCTGTCATTCACAGATTCCTGCTCATTTGTGCCTTCCAGTCATCCCTGCAGCGGAAAACAGACTGCATCACCCACTGCTACCATCTGCCAGTCTGCACGGGCCAGACACGGGTTAGCAGGTTCTCACATTATGGAGCAGCTCACATGACCTATCTTCTTCCATATGAAAAGATAAATAAAACAGGACAAACTACTGGAGCAATTATCTGAAACCTCCCCTAAATGTGTTCACAGACAAACTTCTAGCACGTATGGTAAGGAATCAAAACTTCCTGAAAGTCTTTCAAGAAAGTCAGAGGTTATGGGCCGTGTGAGAACACCACAAGATTAATTAAAAGACAAAGTAAAAATAACTCTGAGGTGTGTGTGTGGCAGCAGTACCAGTATGAGTTCAGGATTTGTTTATTCAGTGTTAAAGTCCTGGAGAGGAAAATTCTCATTCAGTCAATTAAAACTAACCCATTAGAGGTAACTGACTGATATGACAATATAGGTCCATAATTAAATATCAGGACTCCCTGATAAAGATAATGATATTCATATATAATTTCATTGCGACAGATAAAATATGATTTCATTAGCATAATGGACGTTAAATTAATGCATTTATAATGAGAAATTCTAAAGTTAAATTACAACTTTAAATAGTTTGTTTTGTACTGCTAAAAGTCCAAACCCAAAGATATTCAGCAACAAATCCTAATGCTGGAGATGCTGGAAACAGCAAATGTAATGTATTGTCAAAATCATACAACAAATACGCTGGAAACCAGCTAACAATGTGCTAATGAATCAAGTACAGAAAGGCTGGCTCTACACCTGGTTTAAGCCTTTTACTAATGTTTGAACAAAACCACAGACTGAGTCTGCAGTCATGCTAGCTGCTTTGTGAGGCTGTACTTGGGCACAGTGGTACATAGAGCTAAATGCATCAGCATGCTCACAATGACCATGATAACATGATAATACATGAGTAACTGTACCAAATTTCATGGAAATCCATCCAATATTTGTTGAGATATTTCAGTCTGGATCAAAGTGATGGACCAACACAGTGACCAAGTTTCCTTATTTCAGTTAATAGCATGTCTGACAGAGTCAGTCAGCCCATAAAAACATTTAGGATGCCCAGTTAACTCGTGGGAATTTCTGATGGCTTGTGTGATGTGTTTTCCTGCCACAGAAAATAAATCCCTGACAAGTGAAAACGAGTCAAAAGGGTCTCCTGACATCTCTACTGTAGAGGTGGACGGGGGGCCGAATCATCTGTCAATCAGACAAGAATTAGTGGTGTAACAATATGTCATGATGAAAAATGCTAACTGCCAGATAAAACTGCACTTGAAAACATACTTGGACAAGCTACACAGTGTGATTTATATTATGTTTTAATGGAAGTTACTTAATTCTGGTTTGTTTTTCATAAGAATAATCTATATTTAAATATATATATATATATATATATATATATGTGTGTGTGTGTGTGTGTGTGTGTGTACTGTATATATTTTTAGTTTTATTAAAAGAGTTTAAAAACTTTGACACTTCAGAAAATCTAATTTCGGTGACATCAAAGTTCATGTTGTGCATGGACACACTCTTGGCAAAGATAATTTGTACATTACTTTGAAATTTTCATTTTGTATGATGGTTAATTATGGTTGTGTATTTTTGCTTTTATTGGTTGCACTGCTGTCACCAATCAAAACCTTTTTTTTATTGTAATTAGCAATGTTAGAAAGAGTCCCTGCACTTTCTCATATTGGTATCTTCTCCCAGCAGCTTTTGCTTGATCATCGTCATTGACCCCAATCTTCATTAAGACCTTTGGGACTTCATCAGAATAATGTTTGTAAAAGAAAAAAAAAGTAGTCTGTTTTTCAGCTTGCTTGTGGAGACTAAGAAGCACCCACATGATCCAATATGTAATTTTATCAAACTGTGTCCAGACTCCATCCACTGCAACCACCGCTGCATCAATCATCACATTCCTTCCATCAATATAAATGCAAATCATACAATCTAGTAAAGCTGTGTGGATTATAACTTAGTAGTAGACTGTCTGTGCAAAATGATGCTGTGAAAGGTCACTAGCTCATTAAGTTCAGGCGATTGCAAAGACTAGAGCAGTGAGCACAAGGGATGAGCCTGCTTGTCTGTACACTGTAAAGAGCAACAATATTGCAGGGGCCTTTTTAAGATGTAGGGAGCAAGGACTGCGGGTAGCAGCTGTATGATGAGTCAAAGCACTTACAGTGAGGTAAACCTGCACAACTGAATGGTGTGACCTTTTGTCATTTGGTTCGATATTTGTATGCACTGGAAATTTAGTTTATATTCCATCTTGTTCTATCTTTTGCTTGAATGTCTATATTTTAACCTCTTGATTTGATTTCTGCCTTTAACATGTGATTAACTTGGTTTCAAGAAAATCATTCAGGAAGAATTCAAGAGTCCATCAGTTGTCCTCACTTTATTCAGTCTGGACATGTACAGTAATTATGGCATTTTGGTTGTGAAATGTTGGTGAACATTTTGACAGTAATTTTGTAAGTAAGTGAAGTGATTGTCAGTGACCAACAGGACTTCTGGTTCCTTCTCAGTTTACAGAGGTTTTGGTCTTATTGTTTTTTGAAGTATTTTTGAATCCTGTCACCACAAAAGAATGTTGATATTGAACAATTTTACACAACCCGGTACTATGCTCAACGATAATATTTTTTTTAAGTTTCAATTCCAAAGTTTAATAAAATTCTTTCTGCTTTGGCACCCCTGCGGCTTAAGGGTTTAGTCTCCCACCATGAACCGCAGTGTCCCCGGTCTCTCTCCCTCATTTCCTGTCATCTCACTCTACTCTCTATAAGAAAGGCTTAAAATACTAAATTGGTTGAGGTTGGGGAGGAATCAAATTGCAGGTCTAGGACAGGAAGCAAACTCCAAAACACCCATCCATTACCCGACCTCCACAGCCTTAAGTTTCTGCCTCACTACATAAAGGGCACATCATTTCAAAGATATTAAGCAACAAATCCTAAATTTTCCTGGCCCATAACACTGTTTCTCAGAAAATAATGGCCCCATTTTCATTTGCTTTTGATAATCCTGCCCCCCAGAGGATGAACTTTTTACATTTTCCACACCACATGAACTTTTCTCTAGCACCGCCCTCAGGTCAAAATGTCATATAATGTACATACTGTGAAGGCTTATAAAATATTCAGTATCTAGTATTCAGATTCTCATGAGATTCACTAAGCATATTCATGTTCCCCAGAGGATGACTACTTTTGATTTTAATGACTTTAGGCAGCTTAAGGACAAGCTTTATATTTTAAAGCTGCAGGGATAGAAAAATTATCATTTACAATTTATTTTGTCCAACTCTTGTAAATTTTAGTGTACATACACACAGAAACATACACACACATACACAAACACACAGATAGACACCTCTATCCTGGACTTAATCTTGTGGTGGATAAACTCCAGCCCCAATCAAACAGTCCATTTAAATCACAGACCTTTCTCCACTCCAGGGATAATTACCCCCATTATTCTATTGATGAAGTGGCACCTGAAAAATCCCTTTAATGTTTTACCTTCTTTGTATTTAGCAGCAGCAACACGCCTCTTGTGTTGCATAAAGTAAAAAGTTCTTTAAAAAAAAAGGTTATAATGACTGCGTGGGTTCAACCTGCACAAAACCCAAATGTCCACCTGTGTCAAACTGTGGTAAAAGATCACTTAACTCCCCCCTTTCTGCTTCTCTGTGATATCAATGCGACAAAGCCCTGATGCTGTCGATATAAAGTAGAAATAAATGTAAAATGATTTCTAAAATATTAGAGAAGTGTAGGTCTTTTTATTCATTCATGCCAGCCCCTCCCTCACTGCCCTTCCCTCTACAGTGGTCTCAGTCGTCCTCATTTGTTTTACAAACCAGCAAGGCCGATTAATTAGGCGGGAGCAGCGGGAGTTTGTCACAGCGAGGTTATTGCATGAAGTGTCCATTATTCTCATCTCCCACTGAGGTGTGTTTAAACCTCTTAATACTGGCCTTTATCAGTGAAAACAATACTGACCCTCAGCATAAATGTCATAACATTACTGTGCATATCAGGATTTTAGTGCAGGTCTTATTCATGCTGACTCACAAAGCCTGCTTCAACTTAAGTGTAAGAACTGAGGGCAAATGCTTCCAATGAAGCACAGAGAGAAACAACATTTTGCTGGCAAAAACTGAAAACTACGGTTATATTTAACAAATATTTCCATTATTGATTATTTTTTCAATCAATAGGATGCAAGAAAATTGTGAAAACACCCATCACAAGTACACAGAGCCCAAAGTGACATCTTCAAATGTCTTGACAGTCCAAAACCCAAAGATATTCAGTTTCCAGTGATAGTAAACAAAGCTAAGCAGAAAATCCTGGTTTACTTTTCAGACGCTGGAACCAGACAATCTTTGTTTACCGTTCTGTTATTTAGACAATAATAAGTGGTTGTGATGTAACATGCAGGTAGGCAACCTGTTTTGAGACATTAGCAATCAAACTCACATCTAGGTCTGCAACTAACAATTATTTTCATTGTTAATCAATCTGATAACAATCATTTTCTGTTGATCACCTAATCATTTAATTGACTTACTGTTGCAGCTCTAATCACATCCAGGTGATCATGTTTTAGTTGTTACTGTATGCACGGACTTTACTGGACCTCGTCAGTGAACATTTTGTAGACACATTGACTATTTTGACACTTTGTGGATACATTCATTAAAAACTTTTCCTTATTATACTGATAAAAAACATAATCCACTGGCATTATGTTTCTCTAAAAATGTATTTGCTGTTTCACAGTTGATAAATGTCATTTTAAGGAGAGAGGGCTGCCTCTATGATCATCTATGATGCTGAGGAGCCTCATCCATAAATTTAGACAAAGCTGATCTGATAAAAAAAAAAAAAAACATTGTAATCAACCAATAGTGATGTACAGTTTTACATTTGTTTGTGATCCTGTGTGTAATTTTACTATTATTTAGCTACTGGGACTTGTGAAAAGTATCATTATAATACTGAATCCTGTTTTTATCTGTGGTATTACTAAAACATACTGTGAGCGTTCACCCTCAGGAAGGGTGAACACTATAGAGACCAACACTGCTGTGTTTTAAATCTCCCTTTTTGTCACTGACTTTGGAACAAAAAGCCACATTGTAAGTGAATGTGCTGCTCTCTGCTGGTTTATTATGATAACTACAGACAAAAATAAGCCACAGTTTGAGAATTAAATCACTAATAACAATACTACAATTACAATATAACAATTGGTCACCACAAACTAAAACCAACTAAAGGATTTGAGCATGAAATGAAAACATGCACAGGGTGAATCTGCACGGAGTCTGAGGCTTTAAACTAATAGATTAATCCAGACCATGGGACCACTTTCTGAAACACTGAAACCAAAATATTGAAAAACCTATAAATGAGTAAAAATTACAAAACACACTGAAACAAAAATTCAATAACAATAATTGTGCACAATAATAGAGGTGATCAATTGTTTTCTGTCTTCATTCACTGCTCTTGGCATGCTTTTACAAAGCCCTGGACGTGTCTTGGAGAAAAGAAAAGACAGTTTGTGCAAATGATTCAATAACATCTGCTCTCGATTTACTATAGTTTTCCATTCTTTTATGAAAAATGTACAGTAGTTATGTTAACTAGGTGAACACAGGTCTGAATATCTTTTTTTTCCACATTCCAGCTCTGAGATTGGTCCATAAACATTACAGAGATCTCCAAAACCCCAATTTGCATGGCTTTAGTTGGCAGAGGCGCACACACAGACCATGTGTCACATGTCACAGAATAATCCATTAACAGTCAGGTTAGCCCTGATGACTGCACAAACCGCTCCAGAGGCCCATCGTCTGAAAAAAACAAGCGACTCTAACTCTGAAACCAGGTGAGTCCTGAATGTATTTACTAGCAAGAGAGCTAACACATCACATATATATGCAACTTTCTCCTCTTTAGGTAGACTAGCCACCTCAAGCTCCTGTGTTAAGATAACACATCCTGGACCAGTCTGTCAACTGAATGCAGACAGACAAAACTCATATTGACCATCAAACTGCCTGTAAGACAACAAACAAATCAACCCCAAAACTGTCAAAGTAAAAATTACTGGGATTAGTAACTGTAATGTAATTCCTAAATTCCAAATTATAATCCCTTACACTTTTTACTGAAAAAAGGAATTGCATAAATGTAACATTTTATTAAGTTACTTCCCAGCACTGATACACAGATAATACACAACGTAATGTACACATTTATTTTAAGGATTGAAGCAACTGAAATATCTTGGAGCTCATCAAGTCCTGGAATTCCCCAAACCACCTTAACATAAAACTGCTGTTAGACACTTAGTTGCAATATTTGATCTTGACCTTTCAGCTATCAAATGGCCCAAAAAAGTGTTTCAGTTTTCCCATATTAAAGTGGATTTATCATTCAGTGACACTGACGTGGAAACTCATGTTTCCAAATCTCTGCGTTCACACCACTGTCACTCCGTCTTTTCAGCTTTCAGACAAAATTCAGTTTCATTCTGACACTTAAAACCAAATTTAAAAAGCTGACACACAGCATCTCTTCACTGCTGACCTGTTCATTTTTGGGCTAATTTTAAGATTTAGGCTTGAAGACATAACATGATCTGATCTCAGTTTCTGAGGTTTTAGTCACCTGAGCTTTGTATTGATTGACAAGACAGTGAGACTAAACATGTCATTAGCCAGTGTAGGTGGTTTTTGGGACATTGATAGATCAAGTGTTGGGAGACTGGTGCTAATGCTGGCACACTTTGAGAGGAAAGCAAACACATAAAAAGCATCCATCTGCTTGCTCATGTGAAAGTCCTGAAAGACAGGCGCATTGGAAAAACCATTGTCCTGAGAGAGATGTCTGCCGGACCACAAAGTCCACAACTTTGTCAATAAAATGTTATAGCTGCAAGCTTCAGACAACTTGTAGGAACCTTTCTGATATTTCGTCTGGGCAAAGGCCAAATGAAACCTTTAAGTTCTCCTTCCAAGGGTTCTGAGATCTATAACATTTCATAAGTATGTTTTAAAATATTTTTTGTATTTAATTAAAAATTCTGCTCCTTGGCAAAAGAAGGTGTCTTTAATTCCAGCGCAACATGACATGGTCAGTCCTCCTCCATCATTTGGCCTCACCATCATGCTCTTATAATCAGTCGCCTACAGTCACAATCAGCCAGACACACTGTTGCTATCCACAGTAAGCAGAGAGCACAGAGGCTGCATGCAGCTTGACAGGCTTACAATTTGGGGAAATATACTGGCACAAAGTGATGAGGGTCTGCCCACAAATTCTAACCACCCATACTTGAATGTTCATCTTGGTATGTTGTTACAGTTGAAGCCAAGCATTGAAATCATTTTATTCCTTAAGAAACACCAAAAAATCTGCCAGCTAAAGAAGATATTTTTATTGTTCCAGGAAACATCCCAGATTAATGTATTTACACCAACCACTGTTATTCATAGATAGTGTCACTTGACCAGAGAAAAGGGACAAAACAAGTTCATCTTTATTGTGAACAATTAAAATGGGGGGAAATGTACAAGAAATGAGAATCAACCAGGAAACTGTCAGCTGCAAAATCTGATATTTTACAAACAAAATCCTGTGCAACTGGGTAAGATTATTGTATCAATTTACAATGTAATTTTCTGTCGCACTAATGCGGATCACCTCTTAAGTTTCAAGATGAACTGAACAAAATATTGACAACAAAGTTATACAAAACACTTTTTAATATTTGATCTCATTCTTAGCCTTGCAATTTGTAGAAATAAATAAATAAATGGACAGATGAACTGATTTCAGTTGTTTACAATGCAGAATGATTTATTTCAGGATTATTTGTTCTTATCTTTTTTTTTAATTTAGTTTTTCTATTTAATATTGTTCATCTTCAAATAAAAATATATTTAATTAACAATGTGATTGGGATTTCTCATCTTTCATTTTCATTGGGGAAAAGTTGAATTAGATCAATGGCTCAGTATTTTTTAAAAAGATAAAACTGGCTGGATAAAACAACTTCTTCAGTATAACATCACACATTCAACATTGGACCACAAGCAATAAATCTGCAGTCTCATTTTAAATTCTGTTTGTGGGATTCCGGGTAAATGCACCATTTCCGGGAAACAGAAACTCAGAATACTTATCTCAGAGTCACATATGCTACTGGATGACCCAGACAGTTACAAAATAAAGCTGGGAATCTGAGAGAGTCCTTCAAAGAAACATTAAACCACTAAATTTAAGATTTGCAATATAGTTGATTTCAATTCATTCTATAACAGAAACAAAACTTATTCTAGGTTTAAACAACATGCATGTCACATGTCAAAGTTACTTATTAAACAGGTACTAATTATACATGTTGAGTTGGTGATATTCCGGGTAATTGCGAAATTATGGACCACATGGCTACAAACTTCATTGCATCTCAAACTGTACAATGGTTCCCAAAAAGGTTCCAGGTTCTCAGTGGGTATTTAAAGGCAGATTAAAGCACACTTTTCAAGAAAACACAGAAGAGATTCTCAAACCCTGTGTAAAAAATGTAAAGGGAACAGGCAAATGTACTTAACATTAACTAAAAAGAATTATAAGCTTAATTTAAATAGCACATCACAGAAAAGTTTACAAAGTGTTAAGATACAAAAACAGATAATCTGATAGTGAATACTCATAAGAACAGACAAATTATGTAATTTTTTACAAAAAGATCTGACCCAACACATTGGACCCTGTCTACACCGGTCGCCATCACAGCCACCACAGCTAGCAGCAGGATCAACAGCAGCACTTTAAATACAGGCACTGTCACTGTCAGCCAGAATTCCTCAGGTAAGTTGATCCAAAGCCAAAAGTCTTTAGTCTAACAAGTCTAGTGGCCAATACATATGGAAAGTGTTGGTTACTAGAACAGATACATTACCATTTTATGAAATGTATCAATCCACACTGACCATGTGTCACAACATGATACCCAGATTTTTTAATGCTCTGCTTCCTGCATAATCCTCATGCAGCCTACTTAAAAACCTTTTTTTGTCCAGTACATTTCTAATATCAGTCAGCCACAGTTTGACTGGCCACTGTCCTTTCAGCTTGATTGCTGTGGATTGAACAGATTGATGTTTCAGTAGCACTCACATGCTGACTACATCTCACTTTTGATATGGATTCCCAGTAAGGATGCAGTGCTTTGAGCTAAATGCTAATGTTTGGCAGGTATAATGTTCACAATGTTCACCATTCTACTTTAGAATCTAGCATGCAAAAATTTGCTAATTAGCACTGAACAAAAAGTACAGCTGAGTCTGATGGCAATGTCATTAGTTTTGCAGGTATTCAGTCATAAATAAAAGTATAAAAGTAGTAGAAATTTTGACCTGATGGTGCAGAAAGGTTAAGGGATCAACAAAGTTATTACAGTTCACTTTCATAGTAATCCATCCAATAGAGTCCAAAAGATGAATGTTTGTAAGAAATTTTGTGCCAGTCAGTCTATTGGATGATGAGACATTATACTTGATAAGTGAAAACTGTGACCTGCTGGTGGCGCTAGATGAAAAGTCAGAGGATCACCAAAGTTGTTAGGATTCACCTTCTGGGAATAATTTCATGGCAGTTCATCTAATAATAGTTGAGGTTTAGTCAGGACCAAAGTGGTAGACCAACCAACTGACAAACAGTGACACTGCCATCTGTAGAGGCAGAGGCAGGCAGTGTGTATACTTGTGCAAGATAAAACCTAGAGGAAATCGATAAAAAAAAAAACCCACACACACACATATTGAATCACTCGAAAAGGCCACAATAATACTTCTGAATAATTCTACCTTTTCTTTTCCTTTATTGTGTTTACCTGTGGACTGTAATCCTACAAGTTATTTTTAAATTTCTTTGGTGGTTTGGAAGTATCGGGCCACATTTTAAATGTATGTGCTACTGCCTGCTGGTGTGTAATAATTATTACAACTAAGATGTCCCTCATTGATAATCTAATAAGTCACATGCATATAAACCAAATATATATATATATAAAAGAACAAAATAAATATTGATATAGACAATATTTAATTACAACAAATCCCATAATGAGAAACAAGGCTATAAGAAAACTACAGCCCTGCTACAACCCTGTTTGTTAATATTTCATTACAGCAAAACTGCCATCACAGGAAAACTATATATACAAACATATAAAGAGCTACAGTACTCACTATACAGTGATATATATTGGATACTATGAGCTCACTGTAAACTTAAAGTACCACAGAATTTACTTCAAGCCCTTCCAGAAGTAGTACCCATACATTTTGTCACCTAGCCTATATGCCATTTCCTATGGTCTGAAGGTGTTAAGTCTTCATTACAACATCTCATACCGTGTCCGGGCCTCCCTGTAAGGTTTTCAATGTGACTCATGTAGCCTCGCCCCCAGGCTCTCATAATCAGTCACCTACAGTCAACGGCAGCCAGACACACTACAGCTGTCTACAGGGAGCGGAGAGCGCAGAGCTGCAGCTACACAAGTGTTTCTGGAGACTCTACAGCACAGGCACACGATGATGAGGGTCAGCCTGCAAACTCTGACAACATGTAAGTAAACTCTGACATCTGTTTCACCTAGAGATGAGCCTTTAAATACGATTCCTCTCTGTCTCTGTTTATGTAGAATTAATGTCCTTTATTGTAAATGTCTGTCAGAAGGGGCAGGAGAATTCAGCTGAACCAAACTATCAAATCACACGCAAGCTAGTTCTGAGCAGAAAAAATGTTTTTTTTATACACAATATATACAATTATAATAATATTGTAGGAGAGATCACCTGTCACCATCCTGATGAAGGTGAGATAGCCGAAAACATTTAGTGAATAAAGCATGCTGATGTGTTTTAATTTTCATAAAATCACCTGTATTAACATAATATGCCAACAACAGTCTATGTGATTGCTTACAATGCAAAAAAGTATAAAGGTAGCCTTTCAGTGGTTTAAATCCAGTAAAGTTTCATTTGTTTTTTTACAAGTGAGAAGTTTTAGTACATAAGATATTTCCACTGGTGTTGACATAAATGCATTCCAATGATTAAACAGATATACGTGTCACCAAAGCTCAGAGGCAGGAAACCTTTTATCTGTTTTTAACGTTGATTCTCTGAAGAACGCTGTGCTGTATAGAAACCTGCGGCCAACGTTTGACTGAAGTCTCACGTCATAGGAAAATGTGTCAGTAGAATAACTCATGGTTCCTTTTTCAGTTAATTTTTCTGGGAGAGCTTGATTTTCTGTCACAGTCTGATGCTGAAAATCCCTGCTTTTTTATTAATTTGCAGTATGTTAGAATCATGCAGTGACTTTCTTTCTGGTCCTTAATAAAATAAAATACTAAATTTAAAAGACTGTCACCAGAGTACTGTGAAGACGAGAAAACCTTGAACGCATCATACCAGATCTCTGTGTTGACTTCCTGTTCACTAAACCACTGATGAAAAAACTCTGCTTCCAAGCACTCCTGCTTAGATAACTTTCAGCTTATTCAGTGTGAAAGTCATCTAGGAGACTATCTAAGAGAATTGTAACTAACTTAGATAATTCTGTAAAGACTTAATTGTAAGCCTCTTAGGTCTTATATTTGTTCTGAGAGTGACATCAAACGTTGGTGAAGCTATTTTTTTAAGTCCCAGCTACTGAAATGCAGACAGACTGCACTGTTAAGGGATACGACTGGCATTATTCTATATTTTTCCTATTAAGAACAAATCCCATGAAAAGACCCAAACCAACAATGTGTTAGTCTGTCTCTCAACTCTCTCAACTACTCTACTTTCTGATTTCCCTACCCCATCTATGTCTCTCAGTCCCAAATCCATGTAAAGCTTTAAAAATGAGTCACAAATTAATAGTTTCATTTTTTTAAAAGTCCCATAATATCCTAAATGGATCCTATTTCTTATGGAATAGTAATAGTTTTGAAATGGGATATAGAACTTGAAATAAAATATTGACTGTACAAAGGAAATATGGACTGCTCTATGGATGAAGAAATTAAGTGTATTAAATATATGAAGGTGACAAGGGCAAAAATTAAATGTGGAAGGTACATAAATAACTAAATTATGTAACAGTCCAGTTTGATGAAATATATGAAAGTGACAAGTGCAGGGATTAAATGAGGGATGTGAAATGTAAAGTCCAGTTTGATAACCCCGTCTTCATCCCGTTTATGTAGCAATTGTACAAGATTTGATGCACACACACACACACACAAAACGTTGGAGTGCTTTATTAGATGAAGTGGCTCAATACTAAATGAGGAAGACACTATGTTTTATGAAAGATGATTTCATATTAAATATCCTCAGCCACATATTCTTGGAAATATAAAATTAAATGAGCAACTTCACATTTTACAATCACAGGCTATAAAGTGCCTTTTCTTAACAGTGATAGTGATGTTTGGATTTGAGTTGGGGGCAACTGGCAGCAATTTGAAATGGAATGAAGCTTGCCGATGGCGGACAACTCAAAACAGTGGTTGAACATGAAACTAGTGAAAAAAGCAAAAGGCCCTCTTTAGGGCCAGTGTTTGGTTTGTCTATTCTAGGCTACTGTAGAAACATGTGCTGCAACATGGCGGGCTCCATGGAAGAGGACCCGCTCCCTATGTAGATATAAAGGGTTCGTTTTAAGTTAACTGAGAATAAAAGAAATGTCAGTCTTTTTTTTCCACGGACAGAAACTTGACAGTCACACAATGTGGATGCCGTAATTGTAAAACTAATACATTTGCACTGTGGACCAACGTAGCTATTATACATTTTGATGTGAGACTGATTTGCAGATTAACATCTCAAACCCTGTCCAAAATGACAAACGAGTCATTGCATATAGATTTCAAGTGCAAACTCTTGCTGTACAAAATTGGTTGTTAATTAAGATAAATCCATTAAGATGTACCTCGTTTCTAAGGAGGTCCAACAAAATGTTTGCAAAAATATACAAAATACAACAACAGCACAACAACGCAACAAGTTAGAGCGATAAACTTCAATACCAATCAAATAAAACAAACAAAATTAGACTGAGTGGCCTATGAAAAACAACAAGAAAAATGATATGGCTCTGATGATTCCACTATGGTCTCCTTAAAGACTGTAGGGAGCATAAAAAGGAGCTGATCAGAGAAACAACAATATACGGTCTTATATGTGTTGAAACACGTTGTTGAGGGAATGCACTTAAGATAAACTTTGACAGTAACATCTTTTTTTCTTGAATTGCAGGTCTACTATTGTGCTGTGCAATAACAGAACTGACAGCAGAGGCACCCAACACACTAACATCATCCTCCTCAACAACAGAACGACCCCTCCAGCCCACAACTGTGAAGAGTCCAACGCAGTCAAACAACAAAACAAATTCCACCTCTGCAGTTACACAAAACACACAAGCGACAGCCAGCACTAAGGACAAAACTACAGACTCAACAGCTTCATCACAAACTGAAACCCTCTCCACATCTATCACTTATCAGACCCAGGACCCTACATCAGAGCTTTACTCAACAACTTCAACCAATGCAACATCAACCACCACTCCCAGCACTGACCCAACCGACACCACCACCCCCGTCACCACCAGCGACATCGGCAGCACTGCCCAAACCAACACCACCACCCCCGTCACCACCAGCAACAACAACAGCACTGACCCAACCGACACCACCATCCCTGACACCACCAACTACATCAGCAGCACTGCCCAAACCACCGCCACCCCCAACACCACCAGCAACAACAACAGCACTGACCCAACCAGCACCACCATCCCCGTCACCACCAGCGACATCGGCAGCACTGCCCAAACCAACACCACCACCCCCGTCACCACCAGCACCACCTCCAGCACTGCCCAAACCAAAACCACCATCCCCCCCAACACCAGCACCATCTCCAGCACTGCCCAAACCAAAACCACCATCCCCCCCAACACCAGCACCATCTCCAGCACTGCCCAAACCAAAACCACCAGCACCACCACCCCCCAAACCAGCAGCACCACCCCTACAGCCACCAAGACCACCACCAGTACCGCCTTAACAACCACACTGGTACATGAGGCACAGGAGTCCAAGGCTCTGAGTTCAGGTATGCAACTCCAAAAAGTTTTTTTTCTTGTTGATATTTGTTCCAGTAGTAAAAGTGTTAACACAATGTCAAATGTGTTTATGCACAGACTAACTATTCAATATTTATTTTACAATGAACAGACTCAGGAATAATAACAGGAGAATATATATAAGTATATATATATATATATATACTTTGTCTTTGCCGTGGTTATCAATGAAATCAACGATGAAGCTAGAGAGGAGCAGTATGGCCAAAAAATCTAAATATTTTTCAATATATTGAAAAATATATTGACAACCGAGTAAGAATAAGTATCCCATAATTATCCCTATTAGTACAACATTCAACTTAGTAAATCATAGGCATCAAGTATGAGTTTCAGCACTGACAGAGCAGAAATGTCAGCTCACTAATTGATCTGCGGCTCTTTGTGTTTCTAGACAAGACTAGGCTCTAGGAAAAATCTGGCAGGTAGATTTAAACTAAAGTAGAATCTGGAAATTCAATTCAATTCAATTCAATTTTATTTATATAGCGCCAAATCACAACAAAAGTAATCTCAGGGCACTTTACACATGGAGCAGGTCTAGACCATACTCTTCAATTTACAGAGAGAGAGACCCAACAATTCCTGTTGGACTGTTCAGTTGACTCTCAGCACTTTCTCTCATAACCAGAAATGATACCTCGTCAACAAACACAAACCAGATCGGTGTGATGAGTCGTTTTCACGCTGTCTCTCTGGACTCACTCTTACAAACAAACTCCTGCTGTAATCACTCATTGCCTCATGATGTGTCAGTTACTCATTAACTTTTTTATAGAAACATTGTCAAAATAGTTTGCCAATAAACTGCAGACTATCTCAAAAATACTTGTTTCTCACGATAATCTGATGCAAATTGTCACATTAGGAGACACTCACATTTAGGGACAGACAAACACATGTTGCCCCACACACACTACACCTAAAGGAGCCCAACAAAGGTGATCATACCGCCCTGATTAAAGAGATCAAACATATGCATGCAGAGTCTAAGTGTACAGTATCTGTTCCTCCCCCTCTTTGACCTCCTTCAGCGTTGTCAGTCTGTGGTTAATATGTAAGTGAAAATGTTTCCTCTCACTGTTCCTTGTTTACTTTGCTGTCAGGTCTTCAGTAGCTGAATGAGTGAAAATGAACCACTGTCCTCTTTTCTTCATAACATGCATTCTCACCATATTATTCATTGTGACACCACAAGCCACTCATTGCACATTTCACATTTTTTTCTGTGATTGTTCCTTGTTTTTTGAGCTGTATGTATCATTTTTGGCCCTGGAATCTCCGTACCTTCATTTTTTCAAGATGCAATAAGCATGTTTTACAGCCCTTTATATCTGCCCATTCTTTCTACTTCTTATGTGTCTGCCCTGCAACTCCAAGTATTACGTGCTCTTCTCCAATCAAGTTTGTACTTTGTTCCTTGTGCAGGAATGTGAAGATAACTTCCTTCCCGTCATCAGTATTTGTTACATCTGATTATACGTCAACTCTTTTATGGCCAGGGTGGGGTTTTCTGACCTTGACCGCTTTAGTCAAGATGTGTTGCTGAAATTGCTGTGTCATGCAGTGACTCTTTTTGACCACGTGAAACCAACAGTCAGGAACTGAATCTGGAGGGACTTTTAGGAGACCAGCAACACCTCCAACCTTCAAGAAGTGAAACCTTTTTGACTTAAGTTTTGCTAATTTCTTGCATCCCTTAATTTTTAGCCACACTAGCGTCATGGCTCTAAGGATGGCAATGTTGCTCTGTCTACAGCTTTGGTCCAGACTGAAATACCTCAACATTTAAAAAAAGAGACTGCCCTTAAATTCAGGATTCCAGATGATGTATCGGACTGAGAGTATTATATTGAGAGGAGTTTTTATGTCTCTGGTAACACGTTGACTTGGTCCAGCAGCTTTTCAAATCTGGCACACCTTATCGCTGTACTCATTCCAGACTTTTGATGAATGACTCGTCAACATTGGCCTGACTACACTTCCCCAAAGCTGGTTCTGTCCTCCGGTGTCAGAACACAGCCGAGTGAGCCGTCACTCAGCTGCAATTGGCCCGACAGTTGACTAGCAGGTTTCTCCCTCTGTTTTTATAGTATTTTGGGGCATTTTATGCCTCAATCTGGCAGTGACAGTAGAGAGATGACATAAATTGAAATGAGGGTAGAGAGAGATGAGGCAAGACCTGAAGTTGAGGGTCATACCACCAGGGAGTCCTCTTTAACTGGTTTAAATTATATAATTTTAGCTGGTCAGAACATCTTGGTTTGTTGTGGACTGTAAAAGATTAAAAACTTGGTAAACAGGAGACAGAAACTTGGAAAATGTGGAACAGAATTTCCTTTACAATGTTAAACATAATCACCTAATATTTGCATTCTGATGTACTTTTGCAAAACTTTACTGTAGCTTCTCATTCACACTGATGGATTACTTTTACTGGCTACAGTAAATTATACAGTAAGTCTGCTGTTGTGTCTGTGTCACTTGGAATTGAATAGGAATGAATTTTAAAGTCACACATACCACTGTGACTTTAAAATTCCACCTCTAGAGTGTGTATTGCAAAGTGCTACCTTACACTCCACCAATCCAACGTCAAGTGAGTTCAAAGATTCATGGAACAGCTTTGTTCCATGGTGAGTTCAGGATTGATAATCTACAGTAAATAGCCAACAATGAGTAGGTCCCAGTAAGAAGAAGCTCCTCCCAGCTCACTGCTGATATTTTTTATTGTCAACACAGTCCACCATAACTTGATGGTCTGTGAGATAAATTACTTGAATTTTGACCTTAAAAAGTGATGCTGAGAACGCTGTTTATTAATTGAACTCTGCCTAAGCTGTCAACATTTTATTGGGCTACATTACCATCTCACTGTACAAATATGATTTCACATCGACACAAAAAACAGACTTTGAGCTGTGTGTTCGGTCAAGTTCCCATAAGCAGATTACTAATTAATAATAAAGCTCAAAAGTCAGTTTGGTCTGCTGGAAAAAAAAATAATTATCTTAAGCTCATGGGACATTGTGAGGTAAAGTCAAGTCTTACCTGATACAGAGTAAGATATTCACCAGGTGAACAAGATTAAAGACAGTCACATGGAGAAGGATAATCAATCGAGCCTAGTCACGTATGGTTCAGCCCAATCAGGGAACTATGAGGCGTGTTTAGATGACGATATGACATGAAACCTTGTGAAAATCACAGACAAAGGCTAATCACAGAGTAACCCAAGAGTTTGAAAACCAACAGGAAGGCTTAGTTAAGACTTGTCAACATATCAACCAAATATTTATAACATAACAAATGTCAAATGCAAGCCCCCAAAAATCTCACCAAAGCCTTGCCAGACCACGATGATATGTAAAAAGTGGAAAGAACATCAGGAAGGAAATTTAGGAACTTTGAAACACCTTGTACAGCATCAGGTCAGCAGGACTAAAATGTTTTTAAAACTTATTTCCTCTCCCTCTTTCTCTATCTCTCTCCAGGGCGTATTGCAGCCATTGTAAGTGTGGTCATCCTAACTGCCATTGTGGTGTTAGGTGGGCTGTACTACTACAGGTTCAGGTAAGTTCAAAGCTCATGTGATGACTTTTTGCCTCACTGACTGGTCAGTAACTTTTTTGCTCAATATTTTAAAAGCATAGTTAATCAAAATTACAAAACATATTTTCGTACTGCAGATAGTTTTCGTCTTATTTGTTGAGGGTTCTTCTGTTTGTTTGGTTGGTTTTTATCTTGTCTTTGTGAAGCTCACAGCACTGAAAAATTACATTTTAAAAAATCAAAGACATGCTTTTTTAGAGTCCTGGTTACTAAAAAAAGTAGTTCCCAGACGTTTCAATGAAACTGTTCACAACCAGCTTCATTCAACCAATTAAATTCAACCAACTGGGTTGTTTAAGACTTCCCAGCAGTTTTAAATGTTTGTATAATCAAAAGAGCAGTCATTTGTATATCTTTATTCCCCATTATCTGTTTGTAAATAAGAGTATTGACCAAAAATCTTTGTTAGAGAATATATTCCTTGTCAAACTGAGGTACATTTAGAGGACTGAATTGTTGTAAAACTCCAGTCATTATGATGAAAATTCTTCTTCCAGTATCTCAATTGTTAAATGTACAATGTGTTCAGAGTTTAACCTCTTAACATCCACTGGGTTGCCAGCAACCCACTTAAGCCAGTTGTAAGTGGCTTACCATCACATAGTAATGAGTAAAAGTGGTACAATTTGGCCACTTGGAGATGTTTTGGAGAGGTTTGGGGACACCAGTGACACCACAAACTAAAAACCTCCCCTAAGATTAGGCCTAGAGGTCTGGAATTTTATCCAGGTGTGCTTGACAAGATGTAGAAGATATGTGGTGATTTGCATAGTTCTGGCATAAAACATGTCCTGTTTTGGTTGTGTTTTAGCCACATGCTAAACAAGCACATTTCCAGAAACTAGAACATGTTACCTTTCATATGAAGCCTAATACATGTTTATCATGCAAATAATTTTGGCCTCACAGTTCTTGTGTTATAAGCTTTTCCATTTGGGTATGCCAAATAGGCAAAAATTAAAAAAAAAAAAAAAGGGTGGATGTTAAGAGGCTACAGCTGATGACTGAACTGATGAAGTAAAAGATTAAAATGTCCTATATTAACTAACCTTATTTCTTTTTCTCCTTTCAAATGTTCCCACATTTTTTTCTATTTATTTACCAATTCAGACGTACATCCTATGGTCGTCTCCTGGATAACACTGATGTCGACACTTTCACCAACCCCATGTATGACCCTTAGGTCTTAACTTTGGACCTCCAACACCAGAGGTGACCCCAAAACCAAAAGACCTCAAGTCTGCAGAAAGAGCCATTCTGCTCAGAGTGTGTTTAAAGTGTGGGTAATTAGTTCAGGACTGTCAGATTATATAACTGTGACAGGTAGCCTGATAGCTTGATTGCACTCAGTTGCAAAATGCAAAGCAAATGTAACTTTTTTCTTTCTTTCTTTTTCTTCTTCTGTACAAGCTGCTTAGAAAAGATGAAAGCAGATACAATTGCAGTTTTTACTCAGGTTGCCTTTCAATCCAGATCATGAACCTCACTGGATATTTTTAGAAAAAGGAGTGGATTATGGGAACCAGGTGTTTTTACAGTGGGAAAAAAGGTTAAAAGTATGACCAAAACTTAACCCTAAGCCTTTGTAAAAAAGGAAAAAAAGACTTGTGTGACCACAAAGTGCAAATAATTTACAGTAGATTAACATCATGACTGAAAAGTTCACTTTTTTTTAATAATGGTTTGTTTTTATAGGCACCTGCTGAGATACTACTTCCTTACTTAAACTATGAAATATCACATTTTCAGTTATCAACCTAAATGTAGCTGGCAGTCTGGCAATACAGAGTCTATTATCAACACTATGGCACTTAGAAAGCACTCATCTACAAATTTCCTGCCTTTAAGTATCCTTTAAGCTTCAGTAGATCGGGCGGAGGTAGAGAATTAGCCATATGTAGTCAGACAAAATGGAGATCCTGAACAGGCTTGTGATGGCACATAACTGTTGTGGTATTTCCTGTATGGTATGATAGAACAGTGAGTGATGCACTGAAAGAAAATGAGAATGAGGGAATAGCAATAAAATTTTAAGGAGGAAGAAAAATAGGAAGGAAAAGATATTAAAATAGAAACCAAGAACAAAACTATATTGCATTTTCAATTTTCAGTTGGAACTTGACAGTAGACATTTTATTTGCATTTTTAAGCAGAAAAGTGAGAACTAAGGCTTGCTTTCATACATATGTTTACAAGCCAAAGGCATTTTGGACATTTTGAAGTGACACAGAGGGGCAGTGTTAGCGTTTGTTAGCAGCTCCAACAAAACAGAAAGGAGACTAATTTGAGGAAAATGTCTGAGGTTCTTTTCATTTGCTTTCAAATTAAGTCTGTAAAAGTGTATTTTTCCCATCTAAGGCTTTGCATAATCTGTTTTCTTTAAGAAATGTCTTTTGCATATATCAAATTGAATGGTGCAGAGGTTAGGAGAAATCTGTTTTCTAGTTCTTGTATTCATCCTGCCAAAAGCACTGGATCCCCACCTGCTCCAAGTGCTGGTCTGCACCTTTGACCTTCCTGTAGAGGAACCAAAACAAAACATTTCCTCACAGCAAACATTTCAGAACAAAGCTGCTCTAAATCCAATTGGAACTTTTGGAAAAACTCCATTAGGTCAAATGTGGCTGTAATAGTATGTGGTGTATGAAAAACTGTAAATGACCAATTTTAACCACGATTTATGAGTGAGTTTTTTATGGTTGAATATTATCTGTGTGGAGTTTGTTTGGGTTTGTGTGTAATTCCGCTGTGCTTTGCAGCTCAGGCTGTACATTTGACTCAGTCAGTATTTACAGTACTGTTTGTTTGCATTCAGGTGAAGAATTAACAACAGTTTTTATGCTTTTGACTAAATTTTATTGTATAATATGATTACTGTATTACATTTTTTTGTGAATTAAAAGTGATAAAAGAAAAATGTGAGTTCCTATGAAGATCATTTGCAGGAAACTCAGATAACAATGATAAAAAAATGGCATATGACACTGGGCATTGGGTTTAGGCTCTATGTGGGGTTGCTAGAAATGCAGATAGGGTCATGGAATACTTCTGAAACTGTTGGATTTTCTAAATAAATGTAATGATATAACAATTGACATATTAATTAAAACCAAGAGGGTTTATCCTCTGGGGAGCAGGGATGTAGTCAGTGAAGTCCATTATATCCAGTCCATTAGATTTGATATTTCAGGGGAACAAGTGTAACAGAGTAGCACAAAATAAAAGGTTATAGGTCACAAAAAACATCAAGATTTCTCCTCAGGGGACAGTGAATACCCACAAAAATGTAATTAAAATCTAACTACCAAAAGTAGTGCTGAGACAATTAGCCTATTGATTAATGAGTTATACAACAACAAAGTTGATAATTGATTAATCGTTCATCATCATTTATCAAGCAAAAATGCCAAACTTTCTTTGGTTCCAGCTTCTCAAATTTGAGAAGGTGCTGTTTTTCTCTGTTTTATATCTTTATAAATTGAGTATTGGGTTGAACAGCCGAAACATGCAAATTGAAGACATCACCTTGAACTAAGAAATTGTGATGGATATTTTTTCTGACATCTTATAGATTAAACCATAAATTGAGAAAAACTATTGATAGATGATTCAAGAATGAGAATAATTACAAGTTGCAGCTTTAGAGGAACATGCTGGACAAACAGCACCTCCTACTGCTATCAGGGTAAAAAAGATTAAAACTAATTATATATCATCTATTCAGAGCTCACTCACAACACACGCATTTTACAAAACAACCGTATGACAACTTCTTGAGTCATTAAAAATCATATTGGAATGAAAAAATGGCAGCAGAGGGCAGAAAATATTTAGAAACCCTCAGCTTTGTGTTATCCAGAGTAACTGCTGTAGCTATCTTAATACAAAATCACAGAAGCTGTAATTATTGTTCAAAAAACATGTGAAACTAATAAAATGATACAACAACACAGGGTGTGTATAAAACACACATGGATGCTGATGTTCATCTTGATGTCTTCATCTCTGCTCCTCAATGGGCTGCAGAGCATTTATTAGTGGAAGCTTTAATAACAGTCCTGTCATCACTGCTCTCCTGTCGTAACTGCTCCCATTCTTCCTCTTTCACAAACTCTTTCCCATTAAATCCTCCTCTCCTGCCCACGCTCTCCTCCTCTCTTCTTACTTAACTACACACCAGCTTCCGTGTGATATTTTTTCCAACCTCCCGACTCATTCCTCCATCTCCACTGAGCCTCTACATTTGCCAACCCAGTCATGCCAAATCAGTTAATATACTCAGAGCATCCAAACTGTGTATTATTAACTTGTGGCCAAAACAATCTTGCTTGCATGTCACTAATAAAACTGGACAGTCATTGGATGCTTGAGCTCAGCAGTGTGCAGACAGAACCTGAGTGTCACCTGTTATGTTCTTTTGCACTTTCTCTCCTATTATTCTCAACTTTATTTCCTCTCATATTCTCTAAAGATTCAAATAAAAAACTGATATTTTCAATGAATATTCAGATCCTTTAGTTAATTAGAGGTAGAAATATCGTGATGAAAAAATACAATTACATGAGATTTATGTACAGGTATATAGAAAGTATCATCAGCAAAATATGCCAAAGTATCAAAAGTATTCATCAAGCAGAATGGCTCAAAGCTTATATAGAATATGTTATTATGGAATACCATTACTGATGCATTCATGTATAAGCAGCATTTTAAAGTTGTAGTTGGGTAGTTTAACCCGTAACAATACACTGTATTTTATATGATTATCAAATGTTTTGCTTTTCCCAAAAAAGTCCCATGTCTGAAAAGTCATATTTTGTTTTGGTTTGTTTTGTGTGAAAAAAACTCACCAATAAGTCTGTTTCCAATAAAAGTCAACCTATTATAAGAACTTTCTATAAATGAGTGTCAGTGTCTTGAAACAAAGACAGAATAAGGCACATAACACTATACTAGAATCAGGAAAATTACACTTATTATAAACAATTTACAATATATCACAATTATAAATAACACTATATTGTAAAAAATTCTTGATACATGTTTATTTGTACTGAAAATATGGAAAAAAAAACTGCCTCAATGTTTAAATAATCTCACTGTCAGATTGTTCCTCTTGTAAAGTATACTCCTGTAAAATCAGACCTTTAGGAGTCAATAATAGACCAAAATTACTTGCTAAGATGCTGATTTGAAGGACAGGTTCACAGTTGTGGAAGTCTTTCTTAAAACAGTCAGGAGCCCAAATGTACATTGAAATAGGTTTTTCTCGCTAATCATTCCTTCTGTTCATACTGACCATTAGAAGATCCCTTCATAATGCACTTACAATGTAAGTGATGGAGGCCAAAATCCACAGTCCTCCTGTGCAAAAATATATTTAAAAGTTTATCTGAAGCCAATATGAAGCTTCAGCGTCCAAATAAATCAAATCAAGTAATCAAGATATCTTTTAACATTACAGTCTTTTTAGTGACAAAGTCCCTCTTTTTGTTGCTATATTTCCACGGCAGCTCAACAGGGAAACACTGTCCAAGAAAACAGGAAGAGGGAATGAAGTCAGAAAACTGACTTAGTATTGTCAGTTACACAGCAATATTAAACAAACGTAAGCTAACATTAGCCATCATAAGCTACTACTCATATCAGACCCAGTGAGGCTATAGTAGTAAAACCTAGTAAAATCAATCAGTGTATTG
Source organism: Thunnus albacares (assembly GCF_914725855.1). Classification (NCBI taxonomy): domain Eukaryota; kingdom Metazoa; phylum Chordata; class Actinopteri; order Scombriformes; family Scombridae; genus Thunnus; species Thunnus albacares. Next base: position 25,484,651 of record NC_058123.1, read on the forward strand.
AATTGGGCAAGGGTGCTTTTTATTACTTATGACTTACTTATAACAGGTAGCAAAGTAGAAGTATGAAGGAACATCAAATGGGAATACTTTAGCAATTGCGAGTACCTCAAAACTGTACCAAAGTGCAGTTGTTTAAATGTAATTTGTCACTTTCCACCACTGCCACATGTCCCTATTTATCATCATTACTGGGCAGCAGCAGTAATAACAGAGGCAGCTGATTCTGGTGCTGCACCGTTATTATCAGGCCATAAATACTCTAAGAAGTGTGTGTGTGTGTGTGTGTGTGTGTGTGTGTGTGTGTGTGTGTGTGTGTGTGTGCTCTTCTTTATAATTACACTGAAGGAAGGGCAGGACCATTTTTTACATAAGAAACATCTGGACAGTCAAACTCCAGCATGATATACTGCACAAGGACTTTTGAAATGACAATGAATATAAACATCCTGTGACAAATGAGCCAGCAGCCAGCCATTGTATTTGACAGATATGACCTTTGTCCGGACTACAAACCCCACAGCACAGTAATTTGTCAGTAAACTGGGAGTTGAATTCAGTCCTATATTCTCTGGGCGTTTATTTTTAGCTGTCAGACATGTATTTTCTTTCTCATTGAATAACAGGAGAAATGGCAGAAGAAAAGGGACAACAAGAGGTATAAGAGGAAGAGGTTGGCAGTGATATTGTTTGTGTGAACCACAGTGAATAACCAGAATTGTTCAATGCCCTCATTATACAGACGTGTCAGACTTTGAGAAACAGGAAGAAGCCTTTTCCTCTCTCTCTCTCTCTCTAACCCATTTGCTGAAAGCCCACAAACCAGTCTGGCAACATGAAGTGAAAAAGAGAGATAGCTCACATGCTGAGGATATTCAACACTTAAAACAGCTACACCCACCCCTAAAGCAAATTCAGCTTTTACAAGATAAAGAATAGACCATTTAAATGACAAATCACATTATCTCTCTCAATATTGATCTGTTATAATATTTACAAAAATATTCAAAATCATATGGCAAAATGTGGCATGGTATTTTTTTGTGTTTTACCACTAAATTCTACTGTTTTCAGTCAAATGCTCAGATTAGGATGCATTGAAATCATTTAAAGATTTGAACCAGACTTAGAGTCATGCTAGTAGCTCTGTGAGGCTGTAGGCAGCAGTAATTTAAGCTAAATGTTAACTTTAGCATGCTAACATGCTCACAATGATAATGCTAACATGCTGATGTTACAATGTTTGCCATGTTCACCATCTTAGTGAAGCATGTCAACATGCTAATATTTGCTAACATACAGCTGAGGCTAATGGGAATGTCATTAGTTTTGCAGGCATTTAGTCACAAACCACGGTGAGAGACTCGACAGACCACAACAACCTGCAAGGTGAAGGCCACATGACTGACAGGGACAGCTGACCATCGTGAGCTGTGAGAGCTGTTAGACCACACTGAATGTGAGTTTGAAAATATTGTTTTTATCTGAAAGAGAATTGGAACATTGGACATATTTCAGTGGATGACACAATTCAGTAAGAATTTATTATTGGAAAATGTTATCTAATAACTACAATGGCATTGAAGTGTGTCCTCTTCATTATGTGGTATTTCCCCAGACATTCTGAGTAGAGATCCTTGAAGTCTTTAGCTGGGCAACAGACTCAGGAATGGGAGAAATATTCTATGATAATTGAACTGTAAAACACTAAAAAACATTTTGAGGGGATCCTTCAATGTGGTTTTCAAAATCTGAGTAACTAGAAGTTGTGAAACTTTGGATGATTATTCATAATCGATATAATTTCATAGGCCTATTTTGGAGGAAGATGTTTCTCTCACAATCACATTTATATTTTAATATTTTTGCTCAAAACTTAAGAGATGAAAGAGTAAAAAAACATGGCAGTTTGATTAACAGCTTTAATGCCTTTTTGTTGTAGAAAGTTTTACTAATTTTTATAGGACAGTTACATGCTTCCTCACTGTTTTCCCTCTTCTGCAGTACAAATAGACAAACTAGCTACCGAAAACTGGCCTAATGATGCAGGTCGTAGTGATCCTTTGAGAATCTCCCAAATAAAAGTATAGGACAAGCTGAGATTCTGACCTGATGATGGCGCGAGATGAAAAGTCAGGAGATCACAAATCCAATCCATGTAATAGGCTAGTTGTTGAGATATTTTATGCTTCAACCCATTGCAAGTCAGAAGTCGACAGTTCCGAGTCAGTATTCCCAACTTCCAATCTAAATGCAAAAACATGGACACCCTGCAGCAAACTGATGTTTGGAGGGCCGGCTTAGCACACTTAAGACATATTTATAACACATTTATGATTTGTGGCTCTTGATGAACTTCAAGTGGGGAATTTGGACATAAATAATGATAAAAACTGATATAAACTGAAAAATGTAACAGTTGCGATGTGAAGGGCAACAAATCTTAACTCTGGTCTCATACCTTCAAAACCACACACACACACACACACACACACACACACACGTACAGCATATTTGCGCATATGCTTGCACAGGTCTGATAATAGAACGGAAACCGTTGTCTGAAATGCAGTTTCATTTTACATGGAAAAATGGGTAAATGGTTTCACTTTCTGCCCACTGAAGCTTCACCCCCACTGGTTTCGTCACATATTGATTTGCAAGCACTGGTAGGGTCTGAAAACACTTAGGCTTATCAGTCTTTTTTATGAGCTGCTAAAAGAAGAAAACGAGATGGGTGATACAGTGATGTATGAAGTGTTAGTGGATGTTTTATCATATCAACTTTTATAGAAAGGTGTACCACTGTAACCTCAATCCTTGGCAATTATCCAAACTTAACCAAATATCAGTGTTTATGTGGTGCCAACTAAAAAGGCAGAACTGTAAAATGCCTTTGGGGATTTTTCAAATGAACTGAAACTTGTTTGTAACGACTGAATGTTCACAACAGTCTGGAAATAAACTCAATATAAGACAAACACAACAGCAACTCATTATGTCTTCAAACTCACACAAGAACAATGAATTCTGTCACACATACTGAAAACTGTCCTCTTCTGGAAATGTGATTCGCAGTCTTCAGTATCTGCATCATTCACATATACTGAGACAACATGAAAGTTGACAGAGGAAGAGGTTAAAAAAAAAATGCACTATCAAAGAGGATCAGTGTTCACAAGACACTTCATTTTGACAAATAATACAAATCTAAACAATGAACATTCAGTTGAAATGAGAGTCAAACACTGTGAGCTTTGACAAACTGATATTTAAACTAGTGTGATGTGAGGTGTTACTATTAGTTTACTCCCTTGCACATGAGTTTTATCACCAGTAGATGTCACTAATCACCAGCAACTAGAAGCACAGAAGACAGCTGACAGGAATATAGTGTGTGTTTGTGTCTACTTCGGTGGTGGAAGAAGTGCTAATATCCTTTACTTAAATAAAAGTATCAATACAACAACTGGTCTACTTGTGTATTCCTTTTCACTATTAAAAATGTTGTTGAATGTAATATTGTCTTTTGTGCATTATTTCATAGGATATTGTGTTCAGTTCTTTTCAGTGAGTAAATGTCATTGTCTCGTTTGTTGTCTCTTGAAAAGTGTTGTGAAATATTAAAAGTATCCATACTCAAAGTATAAGACAAATAACAGAACCTCAGACACAAATACAATCGGACCACTTATTAGACTTGATGAAAACACTCCTTTAGGCCACCTTTCACTTGCATTTTCCCCATGTTTTGCTTTTATCTGCAGGTACTGACAGCTTTGTCCTTCTTAACCCAGATTCCCAAAAGATGATTCTGCTCTGCCAGAACACAGAAAGTTTGTGGAAGTGGAAAAAAAAATCCTGGTTGCTATAAGCAGAATTGTTGGAATATAAAACTGTCACAAACAAGACAATATTTTGCACTTTTGAGGGACAGAAAATCAGACAGAACAGCCATGGTTGGACAAAAGGTAGACAGGAGATCCTGCACAGTATGCAGCAGCACTTTCTGACCCAAACAGCTGATCTGTTGTGTAATACAGTGCGTGGCATACATAGGAATACAGAAGTTCTACGGTTGAAAAAATGTAGTGCCAAAGAAAAGGGCTGCCTGACAGCAAGGTAAAGCAGTGAAAATATTCTAAATATAGTTTACACTTAAACACTTGATTTTTTTTAGGTGGCTAAAATATGTTTTACTACCAGCCCCGTCCGCAGTAATACATTGCTTAATTTCTGTGCCGGTACTCATGTCTGCTTCTCTAAATTGGGGGGATGCCGACCCAAATCTACTGCAGGTAATACACTAACTATGGATAACTACCTTATACAACTCCCCTTCACAAAATCCAAACTATCCCTTTAAGGTTCAGGAAAGATGTTCTAGTTGGATAAATCTCGAAAAAGGACATTGGTGATTAGAAGAACAAGACAGGACACGTTCACTTGTTCAACACTTACTCAACCCTGCGCTTTCTTTGCAATCCACTCCTGGCCAGCTTGCTACAAATGCTGTGGCACAAGAATTTCATACTGTCTGGATGGGAAAAATGCCAAATGCCAAATCCCATGAAACAGTTGCATTTTCTACAGTATACTGACCGGTGACTGATGAAAATGTGTTTATCAAGACAATGTTCTAATCAATAGGTGGAAATGTTGCAACGCTGTCTGCCAGACTGACTGTACTGAACTAACTGGCTATGAGTCATTATTTTTCAATCACACCGTCATCATTACTACTGAAGAATACACACTGCTACTGCCTTTCAAAGTTGTGTCAGGTCCGGTAAGTAAGGCAGGCTGGTGACTGCAAGGTTGTCAATTCAATGGCAACACAGTGCTGCACCAATAAGAAACAAGTATTTGTCAAGAGCTCTGTTATAACAGTAATGGTTTTTTACTGCAACTACAACATATACAGCATCATTTCTCATTAGAGCAGGATGAATTCACAATGAGACTTAATATACTGTTATTTGGACAACAGGATCTCATAAACTAAAGGAACAACACATTCTCTAATGGCTATAAACAGACTCTTTTCTTTTTATTACTAGAAATGTTAAAATGTAAAAATATGATATGGTTCAAGTTTGGTCATTTTAATGAGAATATGTTGAGGAGATCTTTTGTCACTGTGTAAAATTGTACTTGTTATAACAACAGAAGCTTTGTGCTGTGTTAAAAAGAGCAGCAGTGTTGGCACCACCTTCAGGAAATGTAACGCTGTCATTGAGCAAGACTGTGTGGGAGATGCTCGGCAGCCAACAATCTACCACAGTTAAGTTATTATTACTTTACATATGTTATCTTAAAATAACAAGCCCTTCTCATGAAAATAGAACAAGGAAGTAGTCTGGGGTGAGAAACGCAGAGAGGTTTAACTGTAAACTCCTTTGACCTTGGTTAAACTCTAAAATCATCAAGTTTTCTATTTTTTATGCCTCTGCGTAGGCGACAGCTGGAGGCATTATGTTTTCCGGATGCCCATCTGTCCCATTCTCATGAGCACAATATCTTAGGAATGCCTGGAGGGAATTTGATTTCATCTGGCATAAACGTCCACTTGGACTCAAAGATGAATTGATTAGAATTTGGTGGTCAAAGATCAAAGGTCACTGTCACGTCACAAAACATGTTTTTGGCCATAACTCAAGAATTTATAAGCTAATTATGACAAAGTTTCACACAGATATCTAATACGATAAAATGATGAAGTGATGACATTTTAAATCCAAAAGGCCAAAGGTCAGCTTCACTGTGACATCATAACATTCTGTAAAAACACTTTTTTGGCCATTATTCAACACCATAACTCAGGAACAGAAGGGGAGATTGTGACCATATTTCACATTTGGTCAGATACTGAATTGGTGTCACTAATCTTGGTGCTCACCTTGAAACTGTGGTGATTGTATATAGATTGTACAGATCTTCTGTGCTGCTGGGTTGAAGATGTGTGTGAAGCGTCTTTGCAGCAACATCCATATCTGAAGCATTGTCTGCTGTCATGGCTACAACTTAGTGTTCTATCACAATCAGCTTTATTGGCCAAACATGTGAACACATACAAGGAAAATACACTTAATACCTTTAATTACATTCCTTCAAAGTCTTCACTACAAATGTTATATGAGTCTGGACAGACATGGATGTAAACTGCAACTTGACTGGTTGGCAGAGGCATAACCACAAGGCAGTATTTCTAGTTTATAATTTAACCATGAGCATGCTGTGTGACACATCTCTGACATGCTCTCTGACGTGCTGAGGTACACAATGGTAGTTGTCCAACTTCCACAAAATGCTTTACTTGCCTAAACTGACTTATAAATTTAAATGAGCACTTCCTGTATGCCTGAGAAATGTTGTTGGATGACTGTAATAATTGACCAGAGTGGGGATTTTCCTCTCAGTGGCTCCAGATACTGTAAATTGTGGTTGAAACTGTTTTGAGAGTTATGTGTGACTCAAACTAAACTGGTTATGAAGGTTTATTTACAGCAGGAAGTGGATTCATGTCTCGTGCTGTCCCGTCTTTGTTGGAGACGTACATTGTGTATTACTATGTGATAATAATGGATATTCTTTGGTTCATGTGTTTTTTCACATTGTAAATGTTTTGCTGTCTCGCACTGTAGTGCTACTGTCCCACTACTTGAGTATTACTGTACTTAGGCACAGTGATGCTGCTAACTTGCTGATGCTTAGCAGGTATATGCACTTATGTTACAAGATTTTCTAATTAGCATTAAACAGCAGTACATAATAAGTGCAGCTGAGGTTGAATTTGGAATTTCATTAGTTTCGCTGGTGTTTAGTAATAAATTTAGACATTTGAAAAATTTAAATTTTGACCTGATGATGGTGCTAGATGAAAAGTCACACAATTCATTCTGAGGTGGCCATGAATGTCAGCACCAAATTTCATGGCAATCCATCCAATAGTTGCCGAGATGTTACACTCAAACGCCCAAATGTCAATGTCATGGCGGCACTAGAAGAAAAGTCTGGAAACAATTAATGTTTGTACAGCGTTTTGTGCCAATTTATCTTGTAGATGTTGAGATATTTCACTGCATAAGTGAAAACTTTGACCTCATGGTGGTGCTAGATGAAAGTCAGATTATAATCAAAGTACTAGGATTTATCCAATCCACACCATGGATATCTGTACCAAATTCCATTTATTAGTTGTCAAGACATTTCACTTGAAACCATAAATCTCAATATAATGGTGGCGCTAGAGGAAAAGTAGAAAGATCACCAAAGTCAGTAGGGTTCATCCTTTGGGGATCACGAATGTCTGTACAAAATGGCATAGCAATCCATCCAGTAATTGCAGTAGTAGTAGTAGTAGTAGTAGTAGTAGTTGAGGTATGTCAGTCTGAACCAGGTCTGTCTGACAGACTGGCTACGTAAATGCCACACTCTCCCAAAGAAAATTATCACATTAATTGACAAGCAATCTCAAGCTGGAATACAGGAACGTTTGTCACATTAGCTCAAAAAATGATTTAAGACTAGTAGATTATCAAAATAGTTTCAGATTAATTTTCTCTTGATTGACTAATTGATTCATGAAATAATTATTTCAGCTCTAATGATGCTGAAATAATTATTTCATGTGACATCAGTGGGTGTCACATGACCTACAATTCTGACTGTGGCCACGCCACCAAAAATCACCTCACAGCTCAGCATGTTCCTGGTGGCTTTATTCAAAGAGACAGCCCAACCAGCCAGGAGGAGTCACCAGTGCAGTGACAAGGACACAAATCTTCACCAGCTTTCCAACCACAAATATAACAAATTGTGTTCAATGTAATGCATGTCAAAGGTTGAGTTACGGATCCCAGTAAGCTAACCTCATGTACCTGCAGAAGTTGGCCTGCATCAAAAAACAAAACATCTTTACTTTTCAGTGTCAGTATTTAGTTTGCCAATGAATCACAATGTATTCGGATGTTGGTTTGGACCATTATTTTGATAAAAAAAACAACACAATTTCATAAAAATACAGGGGAAATAATGTGCTTTTTGTGATTTTCTGTCATTTATATAGTGTTATGATACCAGATGTCTATGTTAGATATGGTCAAAGTTACAAATCTTGAGGGTAACGTAAGTAAAAATGCTCCCAGAAAGTCAAAAGCCCAGATTTCAGCCTGCCCTGAATGCTCCTTTTGCAATGATTTTTTAATTTACATAAAAGGCCCTCCTGGGTTCTGTCTGTCTGTCTTCTCACATTTTTCTAAATTTGTTTGTTGTGTTCCGTAAAACCCAGTCAGGATTAACCTTGTTTATGATTCATCCTTAGATGTTTTGTGGTTTTTCACAAGAAGAGGAGAGAGAGGAGGAGAGAAGGTTAAGTTTCAGTGTGATAAAGTAACACGGTAGTGTGACACATACACACACACACGCACACACAACGGTCTGATCAAAGTGTGGCTCAGCTTTGACTCTACTGTAAAATTCCACAGACTGCTCTACACCTCCAGAGTCTGTCTAAATGTTAGATCATTTTTCCATCACCTCCATCAGACTTCCGTCAGCATTTTTTTATACAGTATCTCAATCACCTCATCACCATGACAAATTTCACAGATATCACTTCATTTGACATGAGGCGTCATCAAGAAGTGCCTATAAGAACATTGATGTCAGATGATTCTTACAAAACCCTGCATAAAGTCTGGTGCCGACATTTTAAAATTCTTTCCTTCTGCCGTATCTGCACATGGCAACTATGATATGGTTGATGTTAACACTAAACCCCTTTTGTGTTATAATGTGTTCACAATTTTTCAAGCTTCCAATGTAAGCGATGAGGCCCGAAATCCATACAGTGATTCCGTGCAAAAATGTATTTAAAAGTTGATGTGATGCCATATGTATCTGCCACATTTACAGTCTTTTTAGCATCAAATTCCCATCAATGAGCAATCAAAGGAGGACTATGGATTTTGTCCCCCATCACTTCCACTGTGAGTGCATTATGAAGGGATCTTCTAATGGCCAGCATGAACAGGAGGAATGATTACAGCAAGAAAACCTTCTTTCAGTGATCATTTGGGTTTTAGGATCGACTTGAACAATTGTGAACCTGTCCTTCAGTCTTTAATGTAATAGCAGACTAAGAGGCGTAAACATTTAGTAATTTATTTGGGTGAAAACAATATTTTTTACCCAATTGACCCAGTTTCTCTACATAGTATAAATACTAGATCTAGACTCTCGGAGCCAATCCTCCTATCCTTTCTATAAATACATAGATGACAGACTTGTGATTACATCAACATACTACACTGAGCTGAATCAACCCTCTCTGACATGCTGAGGTACACAATGATAATACTTTTAATACAGGAATATTTTGGATTATTCCTGCTACTTTGTCCACACCATGTACAGTCCATGGAGTCTAAGTTAAAAAAAAAAAAGATACAAGTTCTCAAAACAATTGTGTTGCCAACTAAAAGAAAACATAATTCATCAAACAAAATAAATAATTCATCATCACCGGATGATCTGTAAGTGCGGTAAAGTTTCTCCCCTGCCCCTCCCTTTAACCTCAGCCCTGAGCAATCCAGTCTTACCCAATTCTTCCCCCTGAACCATTCCCCAGCCCAGCCTCTCTGCCCTGGCACCATATAAAAGCAGCTGCCAGTCCTGCATGGAGGTTAGACTGAAACAGTGAGTTATCACGGCTACACAGAATCCAATTTGTTTTTATATAGGATTTAAGAGAAGTAAGAAAGAACTAGAGGACAGATCTTGTGCTACAGAAAACTGGTAAGTTTTTTTTTATTATTTAATGAGCACATATGATTTATGTGTGATTTGTGTATGATTTTCTGATGTTTATGAGTTGACGAGCAACTGCTGCCAAGTATGTGAATGTTTACCTCTTCACAAAACGTGTCTGTTTTTATTTCAATTATATTAACTGTTGTAAAAATTATTACAACTTATTACAACTATTATTACAACTAATAAATTATTACAACTTATTACAACAACTATTACAAATCTTACTCTTATGCCCAGCCTCTGATCGTGTCTTGTCTTGTTTTTGTTGTGATTTCCCTTCTTCACAGACAGGAACCAATCAGAGATGGAGTTTCTCACATACACCCTCCTCATCGTCCTACTTACAACATCCTCTGCTAGACCAGTAAGCTACCCACAACGCTTCACATCAATCTTCCCTCATCCGCCTCCCTCACCACTGTCTCTCACTGACTGTGCCTTGTTGTGTTTTGTTGCAGTCAGTCTCACAACTGAAGTATTCAGTCCTGTGCTACATCTCTATACAGTATATTTTTAGTATAAATATTTACAGATACTTTGTGAGATGTTCTGGTTTAGTGTACATTTTGAGAGTACATATTGATCATTTTATTTATGATGTGACTGCAATAGATTGGGATAGGTTTCAGATGATGCCTTTATGTTGAGAGATGCATGGAATTTCTTTTTGAGTGTTCTATTAAAGTTGTTGATAAGCTTTGGAAAACAATGAAAGTTAAAGGGAGATATTCACCATGGATTACTTCTGATTCTGATCTTTTTAAACTTAAGCCTGGGCAAAATATCAAATATCTTGGGATACAGCTGACTGGGAAGCATACCACCATTTAAGAAATTTCTATAAAACAAAAACTTGGAATGCTAAATCCAACTATTATAGAAATAGTCTCATGATTTTCATAATCCTAAACAGTTCTGAAGAGGATGAAAAGTATTCTTAGCCCCAGTAAAAGCGCTGTTGCACAGATCCATGTTAATGATGAAATTATCCATGAACACGCTATTATTTTGAAAATTTTGAATCATCATTTTCCTCTATTTGTAGTTCTTACTCTTTTGTTTCAACTTATTTAAATGATCCAGTAACTACCAGTGACTCATTTTCTTTCAGACGTATTTTACCCTCTGATATTATTATTGTTATTTCTGCTCTAAACATTGGCTGTGCTCCTGGTCCCTGTGAGGCTAAATTTATAAAATTAGCTTCTCAAGTGCTTATTTTCCCAGTTGCTGGCGTATTTAATCTGTCCCCATCTACTTGTAATCTTCCATCTATTTGGAAATGTGCTAAAGTCACTCCACTTCATAAAGCAGGAGATCCGCTAGATCTTAATAATTACAGACCGATTTCTATTATTTGTACAACAGCTAAAATATTTGAAAAGTTCATTTTTAATCAATTATCACAGTACATTAAAGATCACACATTCTTATCCCCATTCTCTGTCTGGTTTTCATTCTAATTTTTCTACCACTGCTACCCTTATAAAATTTTCCAATGATGTACTATCATCTTAACAGAAAGGTTGAGTTACAGGTGCATTTTTTTAACCAAAGCTTTCACGTCACAGTATAAAAAGCACAGGTGTGAATCATAAAATTAATGATGGCTGATTTTTATTTAGCTGCTTCAGTTCTTCAGTTCGGGGTCCTGGTGTTGTGCATGCTGGCTCACTGTTACACTGTCATGGCTTACTGGGACACTTGAACAAAACAGAGCCATTATTCATGTTATTAGTAATACCTGTGATTTTTCTACTGTGACAAGTACAATATCTGCTGTGAGTAAGGCCTATAAACAATTACACAATATGGATATGATATAATTGGAGATATTTCTTCTTTAACTTTCCCCTTTATACTTATGCCTTCTTGTTGTTCTCTCATGAAATTCTCAAGAGGACCAATTGCTGGATTATGTTCAATTTTCAATTGCCAGGGTTGTTAAAATGACATATGTCTTTTTAAGTTTGGCAGGGGCACCTTTCATGATGCTGACATCATAGACAGTCACTTCATGCAGGGATTGTTGGACGGGAAATATTTGTGGCCTATGCAGTCTGATGAATCTTCCAGCCACAAAGTCTCTTCAGAGTCAGATCAGTTACTGGACTCAAGTGAATCTAGTGAATCTTCTTCCTCCTCCTCCTCCTCAGAGGAGGACTCCTCTGAGGAGATTCTCATCACCGATCAGACCACACCCGCTGTGACCACCGCTGACATGACAACTGTCACTACAGGAGATGGTGGTAACCTCACCGCTGAACCAGACACGCCAAGCACAGATATGCCAATTGTGTCAACGCCCCCGCCAGGAACACTGACCACACCTGTTGCTGTCACATCACCTGGTGATGTGACTCTTTGTGTTACTCATGTGATCCCAACAGCAGTTACCACCACTATCAGCAGAGGAGACAACTAAGCAGCTGTCATTCCTGCTAACCGCAAACAACATTCCTGTAAAGAATTTGACTTTTCGGGACATTTTTGGGTCTAATTGCAAGAGTTAAATCTCAGTTTGCTGTTTGCTGGCATTAACAACTTAAGAGGCAAAGAAGGTTAAAATATAAGAAGAGATACTGAACTTAAATTGTCAACTAAGTAAACTAGCAAGTATTACTAACCTACCAAGACGATAGGTAGCTAAGTACCTTAAGATGCAGTTTGTTTAATGACCACAAGATGCTTGATCCAAAAATACTATATTTAAGTAAGTTTTTCCACGAAAACATAGATTCTTACTGAGTTTCTACTTTGCTTCTTTGTGGTGATTTTGAAAATTCCTGTGGTTGCCACTTGCATGTCACACATCTTCTCGCCCTAGTTTTATAGTGTTTTGATCAAATACCATTCCATCGCCCATTTGCATAAGCAGGAGTCCCTATTTCCGTACAGAAAATCAAATCTTGAATAAAGCGATAACATAGTGTTCTATCACGAGCAGAGCAGATGGTCACACTGAGCCTGATAGCATCCTGCTACACAACTCAAGAGCCACAGACTCTGAACAACAACCCACATTAGCTTTCTTGCTAAAGCCTCCTTCTTATCTAACTTATAAACATGAACACCATCTCATCCTGCACCTTAGCTTGTTAAAGGAATCACCAAACAAACATTCACCGAGGAAAAGTGCATCATTAACATCAGTTAGCGGGCTAGATAGCCAATTAGCTGCTCAGCTGCAGCACATTTAACAGCATGTAAACATACCTGCAAATGTCACTCCGGACCCATTAGATGCTGTTTTGTTTTTGCTCTTCAAAATCCCTGTTAGTGACACACTGTTTGTCCATCACTTGTAGCTACAGCAGTTTGTTGACTTTGGTCTAGTCCACCTATACACAGGTATTTTTGAAAATGTGAGTTTTTCCACTCTTCATTCTCAAAAAAAAAAAAATCCACACAGGCACTGTTTTAAAAAAAAATCTCCATCCAAATGAGAATGCAAAAACACAATTGAAGCGCTGTCAAGCCATGTTGGCCAATCAGAAGCCTGAAAAAAAGCTATTTTCAGTAGGCTACCAGCAATGTAGCAATACAGCAGTGACAATATACTGGAAAACTAACTGTGCATTTATGTGTAAACATATAAAAAGTCCTGGTAGCAAGGTTCAAACCAGCACTCTTTTGGCCATGTCTGCCATTGCATGAAATGACACCTCATGTAAACAAAGGAGATAACTGCACATACTCTGACGCCACAAGCCTGTCTACGCATCAACACTAAAAACAGAGTTACTAAAAATCTTTACCCTGTAAAGAGTTTTCTGAAATGTCCTAATTTGGAGCATTCAGTCTCAAATTGTAAGATTATTCTGTGAACATGGTTGTGGTAACACATCAGGTAGCACATGAAGGTGGTAAACTCTTGTTCTAACACCTGAATCACAGGTTCAGACTTTTACTTATTACTTAGAATTTTGATTTTTCAATTTTTCAAAAGAATCTATTTTATGTATACAGATTATTTTATTATTATTGTTGTTGAGTTTGTTTTTGATAGGTCGACCTGCAGTGTTAAAATCATCAAATGGTGACGCTACAGAGCAACTTTCATTAAGACTAGACCAGTCAGATGTATTTATATACAGTGGCATAACATATCTTGTTAAATTAAAATTATCTTATTAACAGGTCAGGAGAGTATTGGCAAGATGCTCTTTCTATTTCAGTGTCAAGATCTGCTCCTAAAATACTGTTTAAAATATTTTGGGGGATTTTATAAAGGATTTTCGTCGGTGAGGCACCTGTATCACAGGCTTATTAAAGCAAGCCAACATCTTATCAATAAGTCCAGAGAAACAGCCTTTTCAGTAGAGATCCTTTTTTGTATTGCATATTGCACAAAAATTGTACCACAACCAAAAAATAAGTTGCCCCTCTGCATGAAGTATCCAGAGTACGTGTCATGTATGTGCCACAGCAGTGTGTTTCTTTATAAACCGTGGAGGGTGCCTGCTGTTTGTATTGTTAGCGCTCATCTGTTGTCTGTACATGCTAAATAATAACTGAACTATTGCAACAGGGGAATGGTGTAATTATGGGTTGTAAATATATCTTTTCCCAAATTAAATATGGCTTCGAAGGCTGAAGACAGTACTTACATTGTTGTTGGTTGGTGTGTAAACTGGATCTAATGTGCATGATTATATGTGTTGTGTATAACAGTATGCCTTTTTCTACTAAAGAAAAATAAACTTAACTATATTACAATGAGGTTGTCATATTTGTAAAATCATTGACTCCTGCAAGTAGATCATATTATTGATTTGAGCTATAAGGTTATCATGTCAATATGAATATAAAATTGTTTTTGTAATCCATTTTTAAGAGCATGAAAATATAAAACTAACTAAAAGATATATACTTTTTTATGAAGAAAAATATTTAACAAATATAAATAGAGTCTTAGAAATCTCCCATGGTGATGTCTGCATATGAGGCCTCAGTGGTGGTTTAGAAACTGAGGAATGAAGGATATACTTTACTTTTACTTCAGTAAAAACCTGAAAAATTAAATGCTGGTTCAATTTAGGCAAAATTATTTTTTGTTTGTACTCCTTGAACTCCAAATCCAGTGTGTCAAGATTTTGAGATACCTGTCTCTGAAGATTCCTGCCACTCTAATCCAATTTGATTGAGGTGAATGGAATTCACTTTGTAGTTCTCATAGCATTAAAATTTTACATTAAAAAAATTCTTTAGCAAAATACTTTATACCTAATACCAACAGTGTTTCCATTACTTTGGATAATCTAAAGTACTTACTGTCATTAGCTTTTATTGGAATTACTTCCTCATGAAAATCTGCTGGAGGCAGAAATCTCAGAGACAGTTATCTAAAAACCTGTCCTCATTAAACTAAAACTTTCCTCAAGGCTAGAGGCAGTGAGAGGGCAAACCATGTGAGAGTCAGATTGTTCTCTACTGCTCTGACTCATACATTGCTCATGTTCTGCGTAAGTGTCCTTAATAAAGGCACACCTGCTCACTGGCTGTGTTTGTTTGAGTAAGATAGTTGAATAATGCCTGTAATCCAAACTTTTGATTTTTCAGTCATAAAATGAATTTCCATCTGCTCAAAAGACAAAAATAAGCTCTGATCACTGCATAACATTGTGTTCATTTCCTTTAATAAACTGTTTTCAGAGCAAGCAGAGCGGAGCTCAGACCCTTGCAAAATGGTATTTCAATAAGTCAGCTACATCTAGTGGAGAAAGTCAGTCATTACACTTTGTGTCAACTTTCAATTTCAAACTGACTGCTGTTCT
Source organism: Thunnus albacares (assembly GCF_914725855.1). NCBI lineage: Eukaryota > Metazoa > Chordata > Actinopteri > Scombriformes > Scombridae > Thunnus > Thunnus albacares. The sequence continues at coordinate 25,500,241 of NC_058123.1, forward strand.
GTTGTCTTAACTTAAATGTTCACACATTGAGGTTACAATCTCTTTTTCCAGGATGTCCATTTCATAGGATCAATACACATGATATCAGGTAAAAGTATGTGGACAAGAATGTTTTTTGTAGTTTGCCCCTAAAGAAACATCTTAATGCTGTGGAATAAAGTGACATTATAGTGCTTCCAGTTTTGTGTCAACACTTTGGGGTCCTTTCCTGTGCACTGTCAACATGACAGCGCACTTCAAGCCAAACATCAGTGTCCGACCTAACTTATGTTCTTGTTGCTGAATGGGCACAAAGCCCTGCAGCCAGCTTCCAACATTTTGTGGAAAGCCTTCCCAGAAGAGTGGATGTTGTTATATTTCATTTAGCTCGTTTGAATCCGCCTACTCAAGTAAATTACAATCTCTGACCTAGAAACCTGGACAGACCCCCAGTGACAAAAGCTCAGTTTCAGTAGAGTTCTTTAAATTACAGACTACCCCTCAGGGCAGCGCTACACAAGTCAAACTGCGGTAGGTCTATTAAAATCTTAAATGTTGTTTTTCTTTTCTTTCTCTCGACAGTTTGGAGTCTGAACACACTTCTCTGCTCCGAAAAAAAGAATCGCTTTTCATGTCTCAAAACCCACAGCAAAATTACACAGCTCTTTCAGTGACTTGTGGATAATTAGCTTATTATCCTGTTGTTATTATTTTATTCTTCTACATAAAATCTAGGCTCAGGCATATTTCCAATGCTGGATGAGCTGTGAGCGGCCCTCCCAGAAGGAGTGGCACAGTGAAGAGGTGAACTAGAGGGCAGGAGACACTGACGCCAACCCCGGCAGGCCGAGACATTATCCAAAGACCTGTTCAGAAACACTAAGGTAGGTAAAGGGCCAGAGCCACAAAGAATGGATTGCACCTGCTAATAGCATCGTGAATTGCGTAGCATTTGCACCCACAATCTGCCCCGTTTTAAGGTCCTATAGACAAAAATTTTTGCACTATTAGTATGCCGGCACAAACACGCCCATAAAGTTTTGCAGATGAGTGCACTTTGCCCTTGATTTGTGTCTGTTTGAATTAGCAGAGCGGTTTCCAGTGGTTGGGCTTTTCTCCACATTTCAGCACACAGATTGGTCCATAATGAAAACTGCAGAGAGCAAAAAAGCCTCAAATACCATGTCTCTAATTAGCAGAGGTGCACACACACAGCTCTCCATAATCACAAACCAATTTTCATGTATTTTGCTTCTTTTTCTTCTCTAGTAATTTGCATCTATAACATAATCTACTGAAATGTCCATCAAAATAGGCTACAGCTGTTAATGTGACTCAGGCAGGTCTGAAACGTGTTAGATTAATGTCTGATTCTTACAATAATGTTGTTCAGGTGTCCGGGATGTATCCGGGATTTCACAGAAACATCAGTATTGATGTTCTGTTTGGTGCCAACAGCTGGCTGCAGCATCACACAGCAGCTGAAAGGATAAGTGCATCTCCAAACTGAGAAAGAGGCTGTGTGCATTTACACACATGGCACAGCAGTGGTAACTTCATTAACACCGGATTGGTCAGGATCTGACAGTAATTACTGTTCTGTATTTTGCTACACATCTACACAGGTCAGCTGTTACACACAGATTCAGGTTTATACAGTGCAATTATTTGTAATAAAGTAACCCTTATGGATGAATCCTGAGTTCCATCAGAGCTGTCAGGACATTTTTATTTTTAAGTAGTTGAAAGTCCGAGACAAGCCTACCACCCCATACCCACTTGACATAGGACATGACTAGTGAATCTTCTGCAGATATGACAGCTATCCACTTCTGACTAGATATTTCCAAATATGAGATGCTTCGCATATGGTATCTTGAATGACATGAACTCCAGATTCTAGCAGTATAAATTGGTCCCATTCTGGAGTTGGATATGCTCCGAACATGAAATCTGTGACTCCCATGATGGCGAGTATCCGCTACGTATATCATCATATTTGGATCATATCTTGGAATATTCAGGCAATAATATCTCTGGATTCTTGGGGGGTTTTGCGCAGTGTAGTGGCATCTATAGCGGTGAGGTTGACCCTCCCCTCACCCTCCTCTTCCACCTATGTGAAAGGCCCTCTCTAGAGCGAGTGTTTGGTTTGTCCGTTCTGGGCTACAGATATAAGCTATATAATCATTCTCAGGTAACAAAAACACAACAATTCTTATTTTCAGGTGACTATACACTAATGAAAACATAATTATGAATATTATATTCCATTTCTGCCAATAGATCCCCTTAAATCCTACATACTGGTCTTTTAAATAATGTTGCAAACTTTATATAATTTGTTGTGGCCAGAGAGACTGATCTTATTTGACTCTGCAGTTTCTTTTATAGAGTCCTGTCCATTCACAGTTTCACACAAACTGCATCTGACTGTTCAATATTACTTTTTTCACTTGGCCTCTCTTCACTATGGACTCAACATAAGTGCCTCGACTGAGCCATCACAATACCCTCTTTGACCACACAGCCTGACTGACATTTACCAGCCATTACAACCCATAGGGGCACTGTTTCACTCTTTTGAGCGAACTAAATGAAAACAGGGAAGGAGAAAGCTGTGATAATCTGCATTGCCAAAGTCACAATGGCGGCTTTCTGCATAATTATGTTGCCTTTGTTCTTGCACTCAAGTAACGACATATTTTACAGTGTCAGCCTTTATATTCCTTTGAGGGATAATAAATCAAGACATGCTCTGTCAGTGCATGACTCAACATGAATCACATACATTACTGTGATGCTGTTTCACACACAGGAAAATAAAGACATCCGAATCCAAGTAAGCCTATAAAAGATTTGATTAAAAAAAGGGTATTTCACCGTAGGATTAGCAACTTTGCCTGATAACCCAGGTACATATTAGAAGTGTTATCAAACATGTCATGATATTTTTTATTAATAATTATAACAACCAGGTCATATTCCAAAACCTATACACCACACCTATACAACACTCACTGTAAGTTCAATTAAGTATACTGGCTCCTAGAGTTGATATTAACTGTCATTTGAAACAATCGGGTTTGACCAGCAGTTCAGAGTTGCGCCGAGACAACATCAATCTTCTTACTTGTCTCGACTTTTTACCTGAGGGGTTTCACTGCTGCAGTTTGAGGGGCAATACGAAGCCTGTTATTAGTCTAACTATGTGTCTACTGAGCTGTCTCAATATGGATATGTCGGTAACTACAGTATAAATGTGTGATGGATTGACATTCTCATATTGTTGGTGTAATGAACATTTTCTAGGTCCTGACTTACATGGAAACCTGTTGGCTACCTGATTTGTTTGTTTGTTAGATCATTACTCATGGGGAGTAAAATATCCGAGGAAGAACTTAGAACAGTCACCAATCTATCAGGATTTGGAGGTTCCGTTCTATGTGGATTCATTTGACTGGCGAACATTTTGTAAAATTGCTTTTCGTCACTGTGTTCTCGTCACTTAATGCAAACAGCTGCATCAATTTAGATTTATTTAGGAGTTGCGGTTTACCTTTGATTGTTATAGGACGAGTGTTATCAGTGGTGATTGTGACAAACCAATACTGCAAACCATCTTAAGCTTCAGTTACTAATGTGAATGTCTTAAAATGTAATTACTCAATTTTCCCCAAAAAATGCTTAATGTGTATGCCCTGCAGAAATATATTATGTGAAATGTGACATATTCTTTGCTTGCTTGCAGAGAATGAGATTTTATACATACACATTGTACATGTTAGAAAATAACTGCTGACAATGCGAAAAGACTGTGAATTATGCAGTACTGAATTTGTATTTGTATTGAATTGTACTGAGTTAGAGCATTAACTGTGTTAAGTGTTAACTATTTTTCACCATTTCTGTGTTCAGGATTTTATGGGCGATCCTGATATGGGGGCTTGAAGATGTAAAGGGGTTACTAGCATGACCCCTCCCCCACTATATATACACTAGAGTCCACATATTCATAGTTACTATTTTTACACCGAGTAGTTTTACAAACTTTCATGGAGTTATTATAACAAAGGTTCAGGAACAAGACTATGCCCCTCTCTCTCACTATATTCAATCACCTGCGCCTCACTAATTCAATCATCCGTGCATATCTATATAAGCATATCTAACCCCTTTCCTGTGGCCTACGTGACCTACGACACACTTGCATCGCAAACGCTTACCTCTCGGCCGTGCTCCGTGATCCACGATCCTCGGCAACATACCGCCCACAACTTGATCCAGCAGCACCAACGAGATATCTCCTTCACCACCACATCCACATGGAACCCTTCTCCTCCAGACGCTGCGCTTCTAATCAGCTGTGGTCCAGAAGCTCCACATGCTTCCACTCAATAGACCACTCAGACACGGCTCTTTTCCAAGCGATTAACATCTTCAACCGGATGTTTGCTCACCTCCAGCGAATTCTCAAGGAGACAGTCGTCCCACTCCTACGAAACGATGATATAGACAAACTTTCCAACTCTATGCAGACTCTACTTCCATCAATCCTTTCGCCCAGCTCGAATCCTCCCGCTTTTCTGGGTTCATTGTCCGCCGCCGGGCCAACGCACGTCGCACACCGATGACGACACGACACCGCCTACTACAACAAGCCCCGAATTCTTCAGTCCCGGCTGAAGGCCAGCCTGAACTCCAGATACAAATCCCGTTTTCGCCGAACCGACAACAAAGCCGGGCTCTTCCAGCTCCTCTCTGCCTCCACCTCCACTACCGCTCATGGATGTATAAAGAGAAATGGTTACAGCGTCGGAGGACGGGCCCCGTTCATTCCTATGAATGTTGCTCAATGGCACATGAAGCAATAACAAATCGACTTCCTGGTATGAAAGTACCCGGATCTTCCGCATTGTGCGGCCCATAGAGCATGCGCATTAGTGACTTTCGCTGGCGAGTCGGCTACTTCCGGTTTAGTCCTCCAGCTAACTTGAATGAGGATAACACAATTCAATCATGCGGCTCTTCTAGGCTTTTGAAATGTGATCGGACCGGATGGATTTAATTCTGATAGTGAGACATGTAATTTCGGGGGTTGTGACACTCAGAAAAAATTATCCGCTGATTTACAGACGTCTCTTTCACAATGTAAGTCTATGGGAAAAAGTATTTTTGAGCCAGTGTGCATCACGTGACGTTGTAATTACACGGTTTCGGAACTCGCGGGCGGGGCCAGCGGGGGAAACATTACTGTCGCTGCCCGATTTGCATCACGCATGCGCATCACTGCTCGATCTGCACTGCGCATGCGCGTAATCTGACAGCTACGTACGGCAACTCCATTTGGACAAACAACATTAGAGTTAAATTTAACAATTTCTGTCACTGCCTGGTACCTGACGTTACAACAGTGCTACTACATCCACAAGAATGAAAACTTTCGAGTATTATCAACTTTTGAGAGATTACATCTCTAACGGTGTATTTCACCCCAGTCTTTCCAGGATGGAGCGAAGTGAAATGCACCGTGCTGCTTCCAACTTTATAATTAAAGGTAATTTAAACTCATTCGGCCAGTATGCACAGTAGGTTAAGTTAACATTTTCCCGGGCAAATTAGTATATGGTGACCAGAGTTGTCCCGGTTTCGAGTTGGGTGTCCCGAGTCCCGACATATATCTGTAAAACCCTAAAATGTCCCAGTTTTTAACATTCAGTACCAAATTGTCCTGGCTTTTACCAAAATTAAAATAATAATTATATTACTATACTTGTTTTCAGCGCTTACATAGACGTGTATCATGATCTGTCCGATTCATCAACATTATCTCACCTAATATAAGTTAACCCAATATGAAAACATAAACAATGCATCACGCGTCTGAATTCAACACTGATTTCTGTAGGCGTGTCAGTCATTTAATTTGTTGTTGTCGAGGCTGTTGCTACGACGCTTGCAGCTCTTTATGAATGAAACTGTCAGTATGCTAACGGTTAGCCTTCATGCTGAAGAGAGAGTCGGTCTTTTCTAAAATATGTCACCCTACGTTAGTAGTAAGGTTATTGGTTGCAAAGCTATTTTTTGTGTGTAGATGGCCGAGTGCTTCAGATCACACCTAACATCCTCTGTTCTGTATTGAACTACAACTCTTTATTTATTTTTATTACAAAGTAATTTCCTGATCATTTGAGAGGTCTTAATAGCTTTTTTGTTCGTTGTTATCTTGGAAATACAGACAATTTGCAGAATATATGTTTACATATATATGTTTAATTATGTTTACACTCGCATATGCACCACGCGGATCGGGCAGTGACAAACTCAACTCTAATGTTGTTTGTCCAAGTGGTGTTGCCGTACTTAGCTGTCCAGGATGGTGGACCTACTCGCACATGCGTGATGCAAATCGGGCAGCGACAATTATGCGCCAGGCGAGCAACTTCTGTAGGTCTGAATGGACGCCATTTTTTGTCCGGTATCCAGCTCTTTTAATACATCTATGATGCTACCGCTCCGGACGGCCGCTCACTTTCAGGTGTACGCCTCATGTCAATGACGTCACAACGCAGCCAACTGCTTCAGCCCTCTGGCAGGGACAGGTCGTATCTCCCCCTGTGGCTGCCCCCTCCCTTTCTGATCTGTCTTGTGTTTTTTTTGTCTTTTCTCTCATCCCCTCTCTTCACCCCTCGACCTTCATCCCTCACTCCTCGATCCTCATCCCTCATCCCTTCACCCCTCGACCCTCATCCCTTCATCCCTCACTCCTCGACCCTTGACCCTCATGCCTTCATCCCTCACCCCTCGACCCTCATCTCTTCATCCCTCACCCTTCAACCCTCAACCCTCATCCCTTCATCCCTCCCTCGATCCGTCCTTTATGAATTATCCTGGCTCTCCTCCATCGATATTATTTGTTTACAGCACCCCTTTTCGCTTCCTCCTGCCGCAGCTATTATAGCTCCCTCAACTCACCTGCTTCTTTTCATTCATTCAACCTTTATTTACATTTCAAGGTATCATTGAGGGCATGCCCTCATTTTCAGTGACATTGAGTGAATGTATCAACTGCAATTTTCATTGCAATCCCTTCATATCGATTAATTGCTTCAGGGAGCCTGGTTTTCCTCATCATTAGTTGACAGGTAAGGAAGCCACAGAGCTCCCTCCTTTCTAACTCCCTCTGTTTTGTATTTGTTTTCGTTTTCATCTCATCCCTGTGTCCGCAGGCTGCACAATCGACCCCCTGCACATACATCCCCTCATCTTGGCATCCTTCACTCTTCCCTTCCTTCAGCTGCAGCTACCTCAGTGCTTTCGGCTCCACCCGCCCCCGCAGCTCTTTTCTTCTCTTTCTTCCCATAGCCACTACTGGTCCTGCTGTTACCTCAGCCACAGTTGCACCAAGCCACGGTGCTCCCTCTACTGGACCCATTTCCTCCTGTTCTATCCCTGTTTCTGGGACAACTGCACTACCCAATCCCACGACATCCTGCCGTGCTCAGACACAGCAGTAGGTTGTTCACCTCCAATCAGCCACCTGAATGGTCACCCACCCCCCCCCGCCCGCTCTCTATGAACCATACCACATCATCTTCGCAACTCTTCTTTGGGGGCATGAGCGGTCTTCCACTCATCCTCGTTCATACAGCCTACTGCATCGTCATCGACCATAATAAACTAGAAATTTAAATCCTTGGCACCAGACTCAGATTCCCACCTGAAAGCCGGTCCCTCCATTTTCAGCTTCCATGCCTCCCACGGCCTTTCCTTCCCTTCACTCAACGTCCTGACCCTTTCCTGCTTCACCACCTTTGCCCATTCCATTCTCAAGATTAAATCTTCCACCATACACGTCTACGCCAGCCGAACTAACATCTCCATAAAACTGTCTTCAGGGGCACCATACCTAGTCGGACCAACCTTCAGCTCCCATTCATACCCCGGCAATCGACCCCCTTCATCCCTCTCCTCGACCCCCATCCAGCCCACCATACACTATCCTCATCCAATCCTGAACCCTCTCCACAATCCAAATAAAACTACTTTTTATACTGTTCTAATGGCGCGGTCTTTGTTAGTGAAATCTGAGACAACTGGAAATTCACTTTGGATAATCTGCCGTTACTGATGAATGGGGCCGTTTTCGCTCAAGAAGTTATGCACCGTTATGCTTATGCACTGGCTGTGCAGCTTGGAGGTCCCCAGTCAGAAGGAGAGCATTTGCCGGGCAGCACTTCACCAAAAAGCACGTTGTGAAAGCCTTTTGCTCCAAGGGCGACGGCCTCAATGAAGCCACCAGGGACTTTTCAGCAGAGAAGTAACATTAAATGCACTGAACTCCATTGAAAAAAACAGTAATTTAACATACAATAACAATGATTGGTGATGGTTCACTTGTTAACTAGTCATTTAAGTTTTACCTACAATGTGCCGAATTAAACAGTGATTCCTAACATTACTTTATTTTTAAAATATCATCCATGTTGCTTGCCTTACACCTACAAACAAGGCCTATTTTAAATTGTGTGTTTTTATACAGGAGTTTGCTATGAGTGTTAACTCAGAGGCTGTTCAATTTGGGCCGTGCTCTCAGCGCCTTCAGCAGACACGTCCCCAGCATTTCAGAGCAGAGAATACTGCTTATTTTTCCGCAATTTTGAAGCCTAATTTTATATACTTGGCAATTTTTTTAATCATTCAAATTTGGTTGGGTGGTTAATTACACATTTTTCTGTGGTGTTACAAACTCAGAACACATATTTCTTACTGCTTTACACGGCCTTTAATTCTTTTTAACCTGGCCCAGCTCTGTGTATCACAGTTTTGACTCTTATGCTTTGCTTTTTCAGATATTTCTGTATCTGTCTTCTCAGCCTGTTTGTCTTGAACATGCAAAACAAATGTAAACAACCAGTATCTTGTTTTATGTAAAATGACTTTATTAATACTTTAGAAATGGTACAATATGATACATTACAGTAAACAACATGGGACAAACAACATGTAGTGTAGGTAGGGACTGTGCAAACGAACAGGACTATGTTTTGTGTGTTTATGTGTTCATCTCTACTTGATTGAATCCTGTATTAGAGGATGAGTTTCCCTATGTCTACATCCTTTTATCTACACCAGCAAATTTGATACTGGCAAGCAACAAAGCTAAGCCACACAGGCAGCAAATGTATGGCTTAATGTCAAGTTTAAATTTTATTATGCTTGAATGGTTACACATATTTAAATTCAACTGTGCATATTCTCTCTTGTTTAATAAGCACAAAAAGAATGTAAGTTTGCATATTGCTGTTAATATTTAATGATTGAATGCAGTGTTGTGCTGGTGTAGATATCAGGACTTTGTTTCTTTGTTCTTTTCCAGTTTTGACCTTTGACCCTGCAGTAACAGAGGTGAGAGAGGAGCAGGCAAAGGTCACGAGGTCAGTCAACCCTCTGTTGCAGGTAGCAATTGTCAGTTTCAACATCAACCACTTTCCCCTGCAGGGCCAAAAATGACATTTACCAGGGCGACTAGACCACAGGATGCAAAGAGTTATTGGTTTATTTAAATACAACCCAGCAGAAAAAGTATTTCTACTCATAAGATGCACAAATAAACACAGAAATATTGGCTGAATACATTAAAATCAGTAACTGTGATAGTTGATTGAGCCTTGGTTATCCCTGTTTGCCCCTGCAGTGGAAGGTGGCTCAGGAGGGGACTTTTGCACCTGAGTGCAGCGTGCACTCTTTATGTGAATCTCTGACACCACCATCCACTCCATTTTTCTGGATGAGCAGTGCTTATTTGGCAGTGATGACGGCCGGCATGTCAGTAGTGGTGTCAGGTGTCACCTTGTCCTCATCTGAGTCACTCTCAGCACTGTCACTCTCATCTGATTCGCTGTCAGCAGCTCCGGGTGTGGCAGTGGCCTCCTCGCTGCTTTCCTCATCCTCGGACTCCTGGCTGGCGCTGGTGCTGTCACTGGCGGTGCTGGCGCTCTCCTCCTCTTCCTCTGGAGCGCTGGAGCTTTCACTCTCACTGGTGGTGGCGTCACTGGTGCTACCGTCGCTGGAGCTACCGTCGCTGGAGCTACCATCGCTGGAGCTACCGTCAGTGGTGCTTGCGTCGGTGGTGCTAGCGTCGCTGGTGCTAGTGCTCTCATCTGGGAAGGAGGCCTGGCGGTAGCTGACGTCCTGGTCCTGAGAGGCGTCCAGGCCCTGGTGTTCTACCTCAGGGGTGCTAGTGTCTTCCTCCAGATCTGTGTGGACCTGAAGAGCCTGGAGATGAGACAGAGGAGACATAGCAAGGTTAGTGAGTTTGGTGCATCTGTAAATCCACAGTGCATACACAACTGCAGTTGAAACATTAACACATTGACTATTTTAATTGTATTTTTTGGCAGTTATAACTTAAGCTGAAACTCTATAGGGAAATGACTTTGCACCTGAAGTTGAGGCACTGAAAGAAGTTGAGGTGGAAGTTAAAATACAACGGAAGTATCAGCTGAAGTGGAAGTGACGGTGAAGTAAAAGTTCTTCCAAACACTAAATGGTGATTAAGTAAAATTGCTGAAAAGAGCTAGTATGTCACAAGTGTATGTGCGTAAAGGAGCTGAACATATCACTTGTCATTGTAAGTCCTGAAATGAGTTAATGTTAGATCAAGTGAACAAACCGAGTCGAAGTGTCAGCTGAAGTACAAGCACTGAAAGCAGTTTCATATGAAATACAAGTGCTAAAAGGAGTTAAATGTAACACAGGAATCCACTTGTCTAGATTTTTTGTAAAATTTTAGCTACATTTTTAAGATAAAAATCCCAATTAGCCGAGATCCCAATAAAAACACTAGTAATTTCTAAAAGGAGCACATTCTACAGCAACCTAATGCCAAATGGGATTTCATTTGGACTCTATTGAAGACCTAACTCTCTCAGAAGGCTCAAATTGACTTGTACCTTGTACACTGTCAGTGTCTTCTCCACCTCGTTGCCGTCAGTCATGTCGTAGGCCATCTTCTTTCCTGTGCCAAGAAATTCGTAGGACTTGTAAGGAGCAGGAACCTTCTGGTAGGATTTGTCCTCCACATAGATGATGGACTTGTAGTCGCTGGGGTAACCTCCCATGCTGTCGCCGCGGCCTGAGTCGGTGACGATGGTGGGCACGATGGGCTCAACGGTGGTTTCAGCCACGGGCTCCTCTGTGACCATCACAGGGGTGACTGTCACAGTAGCAGGGGTGGAGGACTCGCCGGACTCTGAGCTGTGGCTGGAGTCATCGTCCTCCTCGGTTTCCTGGAGACACAAAGGTGGAAGGTGTGAGCTGTCTGAGGTTTGGTAGGTAAAAATGTGTTTTGGTGTTTGGAGCTTCCAGGCAGATAGCCAGACTAAGAATTCCCCCCCTGAAATTCGTGTCACCAGCTAAGTAGCTCACATCTTGGTAAATCCTATTAGCTGACTTTGCCTTTTTCTAAACATTTTACAAGCTTTTAAATGGCTCAAAGGTCAGCTGAACCAGCTAGATACTGTCAGGCTGAGTTTGCTTCATTGTTACTATTCCTGTCTGAAGTTGGAACTTAGTAGTGGTTCTGGATTTTGTTGGTGCAACAACAGTGTCTGGGGCATTTCTGGTCTCACAGTAATACCCACCTCCCACAGTGAGTTGGACACAGACCTACAGACCATTATACAAGCATGTAAATGATGTGTTTCCACTCCCACACATGCAATACACACCCAAAGAAACTAAATTACAAGCAAAGCCTTTCTGGTTCTCAGAAGCAGCCCACCATTGCACATGATGTTTCTTGGGAAACAAGAATATTTCTTTAATCAATCAAATTTTAAGGTTTCCAGCACTGCTCAGTCAGCTTTTCATGCTGCTGTCAGCTTTTAATGTTCAGGATTTAAGAACTGAGGCTTATTATTATTCTTGTAGTATAAAATGTAGAGCATCACCCCCACACTGTATATGTAGCGAGGTTTGCTATTTCTAAGGTTTTTACTCACACTCTCCTCTGCTTCATCATCATCATCGCTGTCTTCACTGTCCTGGCTGTCGTCGGAGACTGTATCAGAGGATGTAGTTGGATCTGCTGTGGCCTGCTACAAAATCACCAAAACCACACAGTCATAAACATCACCTGTAGTCAGTTGTAGTCTGCAAACATACGACTCTAATCTGACTGTTTAACAAGAACAGTCTTAATAAATTTTGATTGATCATATTTAAATGATTGATTTAACATCTCTTACCGCATCCTCATCTGAACTCGCCGTGCTCTCGTCTGAGCTGGCGGGAGTGGCTGCTACATAAATCTGCAATATCACAGAGATGCAATAAATTTGATTAATCCTCTTTTTACCTGTCACTGCCTTTTTATAATTGCTTCTACATTCATGCCTCAGGCAGTCATTCAGTATGAATTAGTGGTTGACTCTCATTCTTAGCATTACAAAATGAATCAGTAACAAAACTGGACAAAAAATATGTTCATGAAGGAAGTTTGAATTTGTATTTATTAGAGAAGAGCTGTCATCATTTTAGTCAACTCATGACCAGATTAACCCGTTATTATTCCTAAATGGAAGAAATGCAAGAAAAGACACAGAAGAGAAGAGAAGAGAAGTGAACAGAGGAAAGAAAAAGGAGGATAAATGAAAGTGAAACATGACAAGAGAAGAGGAGAACAGATTGAACCAAACTGGGGAATATGAAAAAAAAGAATAAAAGGATGAAGTAAAACAACATTTTACCTCTGCAGGTGCAACAGGAACCTCTGCTTTCACCTGTGAACACAAGACCATCATCAGTCAGTGTGGATCTCTCTCTCTCACTCTCTTTCTATCTCTCTGTCTCTCTCTCTGTCTCTCTCACTTTCTCTCCAGATACTCACCACTTCTTCAGAGCTAGCCGAACTGCTGACAGAAACTTGTTTCGCCTAAAAAGCAAGCAAACGTATATATAAAATGAATAGAAAACTAAGCAAACCAAGGAAATGAACCAAAACTCAAAATGGAATTGAAACAAACGTCAAAAATGTAAAGTGACCCAAGAACAGAGCTGCTGTTCTCAGTTCAGGAAAATAAATCTCTATGACAATTTAACTTGACAAAGACACAATGACTTACCGGCCGGCAGAGAACTGTGGCGAAGAGCAGAACAAAAACAACGGCCACCTTCATTGTGTCACAGTTTGGTGTCTGGAGGAGGGAAAAACAGAAACATGCAGGTTGAAGTCACACAATAAATCATAACCACGTAACACAATGAAACAATAGAACAAAATCATCAAACACAGAGCAAACCAAAATACTCATCGGAGGCCATAATTTTACAGGAAACACAATGACATGTCAAACTGAAAACTAAAAATGGAGGATGGTCACATGACGGGCACTTCCTGGGGCCTTGGCATGTCAGAGGAAGTCATTACGTCCTTAATTACAGGCTGAAAGGAGTGGTTATGTTTCCCTGATGACTCTTTTTCGATACAGTCAAACATTTTCTCTGTCATCACAGCAAGGAAATCGTTTTTGAGTGTGGTTTGTTAAACTATGAAACATGATTTTTCTGGCTGATTCTGGTCCAAAGGTCAGGACAAAATAACAGGTATGATTTAGAGAGAAGTGAAATTAGTCTGTGAGTGTTCGGTTGAACAGATTTAAAGGAGAAAACCAGTATCGGTTATTTACAGCACCACTGTCCAGTCCAGTTTAAATTTCCATCAATCTGCAAAGCACTCTGCATTCTGAAAATCCTAGTTTAAAATGACCTGTTGTCGTGCAAACATGTCCTGAAATAAAATTCATTAAAGTTCACGGCAAAAAATTACTAAACACTACAAAAGCTGACTTGACATTGCACCTTTTTAGATGTACTGCACTTTTGCAGATATATCAGGCTTTGAATACACGGACAAAACTACTTCAATTTGTTGTTGGTTTTGATCTTTTGGACTAGTGGATGTTTTTCACTTTTGCTTGGAAAATGAGATTTGGGGATTCAAATAGATAGTTTACGAACATTATTCTTTGTTCAGATGATGAGCAGATGAATAATTTACTGTAATACTGTTATTTCAGTGAGTATCAGAAACTAAAACAATGAGAGGCAGTAGCAACAGTAACTTATACTTAACGTACACATCACTATTTTCACTATAGGTATTAAACCTTGTTAACTGCAACTTTAATTATGATTTCTTTTTTTCCTCATCTGATAGATTCTTGTACTGTGGCAGAGATTTTGGCTTATCATTATAACTTTTCATAGAACATCCTACGCGCCTGTTTTCAGTTACATTGCAGTTTGTGCTGTGGGCGGAGCAGTTTCTCTGCTTCTATCTGTAATGATGGACTCTTCCTATACTATGTAATTCACCAAGTTATAACTGGAAGGCTTGGAAAGCCACAGTGCAGCAGAAACATGACAGACGCCCATATGACTATATGTGTGTGTATTTCTGTACATCTATCTTTGTAAGAACCAGTTTCAGTTTCAGACCTTGAGAGTGCCAAACATTTTGTTTGGTCCTCACTATGAAAAAAAGGATGTTTGAGGGATAAGATTTGGTTTTCAAGTTAAGGTTGCACTGAGGTGTAAATAAAGGTTAGGGGAAGGACTGGGGTTTGATTAGAATAGTTTGACATTTGGGTATTCGCTTTCTTATCGAGAGTTAAATGAGAAGAAAAATACCACTCTCATATCTGTGCGCTAAATGTGAAGCTTAAGCCAGCGGCCAGTTTAGCTTAGCCTAGCATAATACTGAGAACAGCCAGCCAGGGTCTGTCCAAAATCTTTCTTTTGGAAACTAGACACACACAAAAAAAGAACCTGAACCTCTTTTAAACTCCCTTCAACTCTTCAGTTTGACTGAACTCGTAGTTAATTGCTCTGTGAGTGTGTTTATTCAGTGTGGTTAGTTTGGGCTGGCCATGGTCATGTGACACATTCTCGAGACGTTAGTCCTGCTGCCCACTGCTTCCTCTTCCTGCCCTGTTGTCACTGTGACACTAATCAACCAATCACACACACAGCTGCACCGGCTTCACCTCCAACCAATCACAGGCAGACTCCCACCACCACAGCATCTTAAAAAAGATCTCTTAATTAACTGTAAACTGCAGAGCTTTAATGCCTGATATCCAAACCCTCCTGTGGCTCCACAAGTTTAATGTGCATTTGCTTGACACTGACATTTAAATCATGATAATGTTGCACAAGTGTATTAATCAGTCAAAATCAAGCTGGAGTTTGTTATAAAACTGTAATGAAATGCTAATGTTCCCACTGAGGTTCAGTGTTAAATAAACTTTTTTCAAGAATTTTCTAGGAATGAGTGTCAGCATCTGAAAACTGCACTGAATGAACAGATAAGTGCTAGAATCAAGACAAATGACACTTCTTAAAACATTTTCAAAGAATCGAATTTGTTTTAGATTTTACTTGAAAGAAATCACACTAAACTAGCAGTTCTTTGACTTGTTTTTTAAGAAAGTAAGACTTTTTAGACTTAATTACAATGAAGAAATATAATAATTTTGTTAAAAGACATTTTGCAGTGTTGCTGTGGACTACACTTTTAAAACTGCGGTTTGTTTTTGCTTACCTACTTTCACAGTGTTGCAAATAGAAAACCATAAAGAACACAAGCTACACTACATGGCCAAAAGTATAGGAACACCCAAACAAAATGGTCAAACCCATGGTCATTAATCTCCTGCTATAACAGCCTCCACTCTTCTTGGAAGGCTTTACACAAAATTTCAGAACCTAGCTGCAGGGATTTGCTCCCATACAGCCAAAAGAGAATCAGAGAGGCCACTGATGTTGGGAGATAAGGCCTGGCTGTTGGGCAGGGTTGAGGTCAGGGCTCTGTGCAGGCCAGTCAAGTTCTTCCACACTAAACTGGGAAAACCATTTCTTTATGTAACTGGTTTTGTGCATAGAAGAAAAGGAACTTCGTCAAACTGCTACAAAGTTGGAAAGACACTAATATCTAAAATATCATTGGTTGCTGCAGCATTAAGATTTCTCTTCATTGGAACAGAGGCCTTGCCCAAAATATGAAAAAAGCAGCACATTGGAAGTACACAAAAGTATGTGTACAGGTGTGTTTACACACTTTTGGCCATATAGTGTATTTCAAATGCATGCGTCAGACATCACACTGTTTCCAAATAGACTTCACAAGTTTACTCATGTTGACTTGTGTTCTCTAAGCTATAAAAATCTGCTTATACAAACATTAACCTGCAGTCCCACCTCTCATCACGCCACCAGTGCTGCATAAAAACTCTGCACACAGTAAATATACTATTCAAGTTATTATAAATTCATCCTGACCTTGTTTGCAGACGGAGAAAGCTTCAGGAGTTCGGCGGCTGCAGAGACGTTGAGTAGTACCAGACAGATGTGGTTTGTCTTCACTTAAGCTCAGTATGCTCCTGAGTTTCCCTGGATGTTGCTCGGTGCTCGATGATGCTGCTGCTGAGACCGGGGCTCCTGGTTGGTTTATAAACCCTCCAGCCTCTGGCAGCAGCCAATCAACTCGAAGCTCGTGATGTCATGAGGTTAACCGCTCCGTGGTCCACCTCTCCTCTCTCTCTCCCACTCTTCCTGTGGTTGATGCTGTGGTGGTGTGGGGGCAAACACAGACACACACACATAGACACATGCATACACACAATGCAAAGACAAATACATGGATAAAGGCATGCAGACACTTACAACCCAGACAGAAGCATGTGACTATTTTTTCTGCCTCTCTCTTTCACACACACACACACACACACACACACACACACACACAGTTAAGTTAATTTAAGGACATGTAGTGACATGCTTTGGGAAAAAAACAGCAACGTATACGGCCGGGTGGTATGACAGTGATTCAGCTTCCTCACAGACAGAAGAAACACATCTGACTGAGGTCTCACTGGATAATTGAGAATTTGTCTGTAATACCAGACTGATTTGTCTTAAACAAGTGGAGTGGAGGCATGTCTTTTTAGTTTTTTTCTCTGTATGTGTGTGTGTGTGTGTATGTATAACTGTCTTTGTTAGAAATAGACCACATAAACAAAATGATAGAGCAGGGCAAAGGAACTAAAAAAAATAGCTATAAAACTATGCCATTAATCACAGACACATATGATTAGAGTACAGTTAACTGTACAATAACTTGATGATTTATAGAGACTGTTTCGAATATGCTCAAAGGTTTTGGGTCCGTTTCAACTAAGTTTTCAAACTGCATAAACTATGAATATTCTCTCTGGCTGGTAGCATGAATGAATGTGAAGTGATTCATTTGACTGCACTGCAGTGGCGTGTTTGTAATATTCAACTGTAATAAACATGGTTATTCATTATATTGTACATAATATATTCCAAAGAAATCAGACAATGAAGTGTAGTCTAATCCTACCTAATATAATTTTAAAGTGTATGTGCAAAAAAACAAAAATGTTGATAATAAACGCCACAAAAAATAGCAATAATACATGGATGTATTAAAAGAGCTGGATACGCGACCAAAAATGGTGCCTACTCAGTCCAATAAGAATTGCTCACCTGGCGCATCAGCCAAAACCATTTCTAGCTTCAGGTTTGTTTCCGCATTGTGCGGCCCACTGAATATGCGCAGTAGTGTTTCTCCTGCTGGCTGGTTTCTTCTCGCTTGGCTTATAGACTTTACATTGTGGTGATGTCACAGACTTTAAAATTGCTTTTCTTGGCTAAAGGAAAGTTTTACAAATAAAGACCTTCATGGATCAAAAATTCATAATAGAAAGAATCATAATTGACCATGTTTGCAGTTCGAGGTGTCCTGTCAACAGTTTTACCGGCGTCTCTTTTATAATGGGGTCTCTGGGGAAAATGCTTTTTGGGCCACAGAGGGATTTTTCACTGCAATACCGCGAGTGACCACTGGGAAAAATTTGCTGCAATGCTGGGTGGCGGCGACCTATCCAGCTCTTATTATACAGTTCCATGCTTTTAGATCATGTGATGACTGTAGAATGAAGCTGGAAAGCTTCACTCTACAGCTACCATGGAAATTTGGGACCTTGATTGATCGTTCTATGGTAGATATAGTTAAAAAACGTGATTTGTGTAAAGCTGCCTGTAGACATTACTCTGTGTTCAGCAGAATGTGATGCGAATTTTAGACGCGATGAAATCACATACAAAGTCAATGAAGAGACACAATTAGATGCAAATTCACCGTTAGACACATTCGTGCTTGTTGAAAATGTTTCAACTTGAGTGAAAAATGTCCACATATCCCAGGGCTTTATGAATCTTCTTCGTACAGAGAGGAGAGGAAAAAGGATTGAAACTGAACGCACAGACACACTCCCACAGACAGGGTCAGTGT
The DNA here is from genome assembly GCF_914725855.1 of Thunnus albacares. Classification (NCBI taxonomy): domain Eukaryota; kingdom Metazoa; phylum Chordata; class Actinopteri; order Scombriformes; family Scombridae; genus Thunnus; species Thunnus albacares. Next base: position 25,518,602 of record NC_058123.1, read on the forward strand.
GTCCATTGTTAGCTGGTTTACAGCTAATGTACAGGTAATATTTTGGCTGTTTTGGGAGAAAAAACACAATCAGCCCAACAGTCAAACGTGCAAATGACGCAACACAAAAAACTGTCTGAACACACTTTTAGCACTCATGGCTGGACTTATAACCCCCACAATCAAAACTTTGAAACAGTTCTACCGTTATCTAAAATGATAAATTTGATATGATACTGGTAACATAAATATTTAAATAGCTTAGCTATTATTATGTTATTATGCATTTGCATTTTGGTGTATTTGGACCAGGGGTGGGAACACGTACATTTTTTTCCAATATGAGTAATTTTTTTAGTTTAGATTGTAGGACCATATCTGTGGTTAGAGGGACTGAGCCGGGAAGGATGTGCAGCATGTCAGTATGATAAAGGCTAGAAATGGAAATGTGCTGACTAGTGAGGAGAGTGTGATGAGAAGGTGGAAGGAGTAATTTGAGGGGCTGAAGAAAATGAGAGAGAGAGAGAGAAAGTTAGATGATGTGAAGATAGTAAATCAGGAAGTGTGGTGGATTAGCAAGGAGGAAGTGAGGGCAGCTATGAAGAGGATGGAGAGTGGTTGGTCCAGATGACATACTTGTGGAGGCATGGAGATGTTTAGGAGATATGGCAGCGGATTTCTTAACTAGATTGTTTAACACAATCTCAGAAAGGAGGAGCCTGAGGAGTGGAGAAGAAGTGTACTTTTCAAGAATAAGGGTGATGTGCAGAGCTGTTGATCAGCCACAGCAGGGAGTTATGGGAAAGAGTAGTGGAAGGTACATTGAGAGGATAGTCGATGATTAGTGAGCAGCAATATGGTTTCATGCAAGGAAAGAGCACTACAGATGTGATGTTTGCTTTGAGAATGTTGTAAGGAGGAGTGCGGAAGAGAGGTGAAGAAGAGAGTGCAGGCAAGGTGGAGAAGAGTGTCAGGAGTGATCTGCGACAGAAGGGTACCAGCAAGAGTGAAAGGCAAGGTTTACAAGCCAGTAGTGAGACCAGCTATGTAGTATGGTTTGGAGACAAAGCGAGAGAGGGGAGGTTGAGATGGTTTGGACATGCGTGGAGGAGAGATGCTGGTAATACTGGAAGAAGGATGCTGAAGATGGAGTTACCAGGCAAGAGGAAAAGAAGAAGGCCAAAGAGGAGGTTTATTGATATGGTTAGGGAAGACATGCATGCAGTTGGTGCAAAAGAATAGAAGATGTATATATTACATTTTTTTAAACTCAAAATCATTGAGGGCTGGCCCTCATTTACAATGATGTCGAGTATAAAAAAGATATAAATGATAAAAGATACAAGATAAAAGAGAAGAATCAATTAAAACAAGTATATAAGTACAGCTAATAAAAGACACAAGATATAAAACAAATCAAAACAAGTGCAAAAGGCAGTAAAGTGGTTAGTGATAATAGATTGAAAATGTCCAAGGGTTACTAAATTATCAATTTTTAAGGTGCTCTGCCAAGAGTTCCAGGCAGTCGAAGCATAAAAATAAGAAGCAGATCTTCTAAGTTCAGTACAAACTCTAGGGACTTGTAGTGAAAGCCAGTCAGACCAAATGTGATGTGGTCCAGAGGACCAATCTAGTATAGATGTGATATTAAATGGTAACTTCCGAATGAGGGCCCTGTGGATAAATAAATACATATGCATATCACGTCTCTCAAACAGACTCAACTTTTTCATACAACCTAAGAGCAGAATGGTAAACAGCATCCAAGGTCATCCAAGGCATGCCTATAAATAGTTGGGATAATGGTTAGTGTGAGGTAACATTAACCTTTTGACAGGGTTAGTGTGAGGTAACAGTAACATAGCGTTACCAGCTGAGCTGAGCTAACGTTACCCTCATGCCACACACACTGGTTTTAGCTCGCTACACTACACAAAAACTAATCTAACGTTGTTTTCTGAAATTTAAATTTTATGACACAATGAAAATTATGCAAATTACTGTATAGCTGAATTTGTGCTTTATATTTTTGGCTACAAATAGCCTGTAACAGTTTCAACTGAATGGCAGTAACATTTAGGTTGTTAGCTAATGTTTGGTTTTTTTTCTGGGCACAATTTTAGGTGGCCGTCTATATTGCCTATAGGAAGGGATGGGTGAAACAATTGATTCACATAAGAATCGCGATTCTTCTACAATTCTGAATCAATTCACACATGTCAAAATCAATTTTCTAAATGTTAGTTGATAACATTATGTTGATGAAACGCAAAAGGCAGAACCCAACTACAAGGGCAGTGCAGCACCCAGTGTACAGCACACAGTTTTGTTGTAGTTCATCTTAAAAAAGGCAAACAGTTGGGCACAATTTCTTTTATTTAATGACTAAATAACTACCTTTGCGAAACGAACATGAAGTATATTGTGAATACTTTCTACACCATCACCTAGAGACTAAGAATTAACTAAGACTGACATAATGTTTTACTGTTTGTATGTTAAAACCTGTACTTCTCCTTGTGTGTACTACTTTGTACTTTGGCAATACTGTACTTCAATATGGTCATGCCAATAAAGCCTCATTGAACTGAATTTAATTGACTAATGATAGCAGAGCGGAGCCGCGAACTCCAACAGTAACAGTAGACCAGCTGATGCGCACATCCTGCAGCACTTAACTTAAGCCAACTCTGGTGGGGTGAAGAAAATAACTCCAGTATACTGGAGTAAGAGACTAAAAATTGTGTTTTCTATGCATTCAATTGAGAATCAGGTTTGAATCGAGAATCAATTCTGAATTGAATCAGACATCGAGAATCTGAATGGAATCCTGAGATTCCCAAAAGTTGCACCCGAGGGAGGAATCTTAACACGTAATTTTGAATCAGTGTGGATTACGTTTTTGGTTTTTTTTGAGGTAGAAGTGTAAGTTCTGTGAGACAGACGAAATGTCAGAAATGTTTTTTTTAAGACAGATGAAGGAAATTGGGAAAATCCCGTCTGGTTGTCTAGTTAGTGGAAGCTAGCTGGAAAAGGAATTAATGAACACCCACATCTTATGCGTCAAATAAATGACTCAACCTATGATTTTTCCATTATGAGGAAAGTATGGTGTGTTATGCATTTTGTTTTTGAAGGCTAGATGAAAAGTCAGGAGAACACCAGAGTTATTATAAAAATTGTGCCAATCCATCCTTTAGATGTTGACATATTTCACAGGATAAGTGGAAACCTTGACCTGATGGTGACATAAAAGGAAAAGTCAAGGGATCAGTAAAGTTATTACAATCCAGCCTGTAGGGGACATAAAAATCTGGGACAATTTTTATGACAATCCATCTAAAGGGTTTTGAGACTACTAAAAGCCAAAAGTGTCAACCTGATGGTGGCGCTATAAGAGAAGCAAGGGGAACATCATTTGTTTTCATCCTCTGGGCAGTCCATGTTAAAGTCTAAAACCAAAGTGGTGGACCAACCAACTGTCCTAATACCTGGCCACTATCATAGCTAAAAATCTTTATATTTCTCCACTCTGTGGCTAAATAAGGTCATAACTCTGTCCTAATGTTTAACTCTCATTTTTAATTAAAAATTAAAAATCATCACTAGTGATAATTTCTGCACATTTTTATAAAAATAAAAGATGCAAGTATATATTATAAATATGAAAATGAATCTTCTATTGAAGGTAGTTGACTCTACTAAAACAACACTCACATGCACACACTGTATGTACATTAATTTATTACAAACAATTAGAAGTTTGACAAAAAAATAAGGAAATAAAGTTCATCATCAGCAGTCTGAGTTACACATATGAAATGAATCTCTGCTACAGTTACTCTTTCCGGTTACAAAAAGACCTTAGCAAGGAAACTCTGCCCACTGAGTCACAAAGAGGGAATTTTGCAATATTAAGATAAACCAACTTGATCTGTCGTAACTCAGATCGCTGAAGCTTCAAATTAGCTTCAGTTGAACTTTAGAATGCATTTTTGTGGGTGTTTCCCAACATCTCTTACAATGAAATCACATTAAGAGAGGGTCTCTTCATAGCTTATTAATGTTATGTTGTAATAAATAACAGAATTTGAGTATTTATCCTCTGACAGAAATCTGTTCACCGCTTTGATTTATTACCTTTAGAAAGACTTTTTTACATCCTACTGACTATAATCTTGACGGCTGACTGAACATTATGAAAAAGAGTTAAAGTTAGTGTCAGGTGGGATGTATCCAGACAGACATGCATTCCCTGAATTCTCATGAAATTTGGATTTTACACTCGCAGCATTGTTGAGACGACAGAATCATTAAACCTCATCGGCTCTTGCGGTGAAAATTCTCCCTGATACACCCTGCAATTACAGTAAAAGTGTCTGAGTCTGTGTGTGTTGATGTCTGACACACTGATGTACTGGCTGGGTACATATGTATACATGCAGACACGCACTCACATTGTTGATGTAGAGTTGTTTACTACAATGGGTGCGCTAACACACAATCATGCACAGACACAAAACTAGACACATGAACACGCATACCTACATATTTTCAGATAGATGGTCTAGACATAGACAAATAAACTAACAACTCCAATAAACAATATACCATCTTAATCTCTCACACATCTCAGAAACATAATGCTGGGTTATGTTTTTATTTTTACAACCAATATTTCTTCAATATTCACAAAGATGTTTGGTTAAGCTTTGCCACAAAGGGACTCTCCAATCCAAACACCAAGAAATACAGCTGCTAAATTAAGTGTTTTACACAAAATATAAACTTTATTGTCATCACGAAGACAATCTGAGAAAAGCTAACTTGTTTTAGCAGTAGCTAGATGGGTTTTTTTAACATAAAACTTGAAAATTGAAAGCACTTGAAAAGCACTGTTGCCTAAACCCACAAGAACTGATCTTCTGGGCACTCTTTAAAAGCAGAAACGAGCTGTAAACATGTTTAAGTTGATATGATGCACTTGTTGGCAAACAGTTGCCTGTTAACACATCCAGCAGATACACAGCAACATTAGCGTTCATTTGGAGTCATGTTTCTGGTCAACTGATTAAGACAAAGAGGAGGTTTTTACTCACCTTTTAGCTCTATTTTGCTCTCCACCAATTCCTAAGAAAAATATCTGGCACTTCAACAGCTAAATGCTAGACTACGCTACACCAGTTTGTCACTAACTTTGTCTGTCTGCTGTTTGGTGCTAGGCAGGTGGCGTACAGTGGGTTTTTAAATACTTTCACTTTAATGTCACTGCAGCTGGAAAAAACACTGATGAGAGCTCAGAGACTCAACCAAAACAGTAAAGTTGTAAAACTAAAACAATTAGCCAACCAAAACAAAACATGCTAAAATACTTCTCAGAGCTGAGGACAGCTCAGCTGCAGAGTTGCGTGATAATTTTCCGTGAGTTCATCATTACGAGCGACACCTTTCACATACAAGTATTTGATCCGCTGTTGATATACAAACAAAGGGAGCTTTAACTCATCAGTGTGACTGTCTATCAGTGTATGCAAGTAGCTACTTAAGGATCGCTTCTCTGAAATTAATTGTGTGTTGAATCTGTTGAATCTCTCGTTTGGGTAAGTGTAAGAAGCCAAAAAATATGTTTTTTATACCTCCTGTGTAAACAGAAAGCTAAAAGAATATTGCAATGAAGTGCTTTCTTATTACATAACCACATGATGTAGCTGGATGTGGCTGAGACATTTCCAATATTGTTTAGAATTGTTTTGCCAACAATTTTGTGCTTTACAAGCATATTAAAATGTGTTTGTGGCTTATTTATGACTGATGAGGTAACAGATACTTTGTTTCTGTACTGCTCATTTTAATCACTGTACAGAGAACGCTGTCTTGTCTAAATAACACAAAAAACAAATAACACCTGCACTGGTGCACAAATGTACAGTTTTGTTCACCTGACCACATTCACTCACACACAGTCATACACATCAGTTTCTTAATGCATCTGATTCACTGATTAATGGATACACACCACACAAAAACAGACTCATTACAGTTAATCTGAACACACACAGAGACACACAAACACACTCATACTGACAATCTAATTACAGTAACATGGTGTGTTGAACTGACAGCGTGATGAGTTCTGAGGCCTCAGAGTCACAAACATACAATTACACAACTACTCAGATCAAAGTTTTTTCTTCTTCTAACGACACCCAGAGGAATGTTGCACATGACTCACAGCGGGAGCATCCTGCTCAGTCTTATATGACACTGGAGAACTGTGTTTGTTATTGACGGTTATATCCTTAATGTTTTTGTTTTCAAATATGTCCTCGTTAACCTACACTACCTTGTATGACCTAGTGTCAGGGTCACTGACTGACTTCTTTCACTGTCTTGTTTTTTTCATTAAGTTGCTGTCAGAGAATATAATTGATGTTCTTGTATATTTGTATATTTGATCCATGAACTGTATGCTATATAACATGAAACACAGATCATTGTACCAAAATTCATTTTGCAAACCTTGAGCCCTGCTTTATATTATATTATAGTATTTATGTGTGTATGTTTATCTGGGGTGCGACGGTTTTTGAGTTTGAACTTCTCTCTCAAGCTTTTTTTTTTTTATTCACAGCATTTTCCAGTGCAACATTACGAATGTCTTCAAGAAGAGACTGACTGAAAGTGTGAGCCGCTATTCCCATTTGTTCAATTGATCATGTCTCACTCCTCCCTATGACAAGCAGGCTTTTCACCTCTATTAGATGTGGTCAGACGATACGTCATACGATCTAGTGCATACTGAGACCTTGATACTGTATACAAAGTAAACACTGTGTACTAAAGTGCACGTTGCGGTGAGGTTTGTAGTAAGTATATAAGGAATGTATTTTGTAGAAACTGGAAGTGATACAAGGCAAACTTTCGCCTACGTTTACCTGACACGGAACTTACATGGCTGTGCGTGATATTGTTATAATGCCACAAAATTCTTAGGGATAGGGTCAAGGTGGGCGGTTGGGCTTGCAAAGCGTCTGACTTTGACAGCAGAGACAGTTGTTCATATCCTGTTTCCAGTCAGTGTTGGTTTCTATTCACCCTGACAACCACCTTTTACTAACTTTAGTTTGCTTAACTTAATTAGACCTTAACCACTAAGGAAATGAGAAATGAGAAAATGCTCATGAGGGCTGTTTTAGAAGACGCTGACATGAGGGCTTATTGCAACTTTAAGAAGCATTTCTTCCATTTTCAGTGTGAGTTCCATTGTGAGACAAAAGCTGCCCATCACACTAAAATCTACACTCAAACATCAAGTGAATTCAATCTGTCTCAATCTGGAAGGTACGGTGTACTCACTGTGAACACTCTACATACACACTCAAAAGACAGAATCAGAATATGGACACGGCTACAGAAGATGGAAACCAGAAATCAGAACAGAACGCATTTCAGGACTTTAAGCATGTGCGCCATGGTCTTGCAAGGATTTTTGTGCAAAGGTGCACCTGTGTTCCTGTGTGTGTGTGTGTGTGTGTGTGTGTGTGTGTGTGTGTGTGTGTGTATGTATGTGTCAGGGTCATAAATTATCAGAGAGTTGAGCCAAAAAGTCCTTTTCATGTTTGTCTGTCTTGTCTCAGTGAATATTCAGGTGTGAATCAATTAAAGTCCTCTATTTGCCACCACAAATGAGCTAATGCAGCCAGTGACCTGGTGAGTATAGTGAACTGTTCTGTTGAAGGCTAAACATCAGTTTTGAATTTTCAATTCTGATCAGAGGACAAACCATTAAAGAGCTAATAAAGAAGACACTAGTGACACAAAACAGCCTCAAAAAGAAGAAAACGCCAACTATGAGAAACCGCTGCAGTGACAAAAAAATCACGACAGTAAAAACATCAAACATGAGGAGAGGAGGATGGACTGGTCTGGGACATTAAGTCCCCAGTAAGGCCTCCTACAGTTTCCAACATCAGGGACAAAAACAAATCTTTCTGGGTTGAACTGGTGGTACAACATGTTTATTTGGGAAAACACAAAAGTGGAAAAAAATGAGTGGAAAAACAAATTAAGTGAACTAATATTTACACCATGAAAAGGGTTTTTTTTACTCATGTGTGTCTGTTCTCCAACTCTCTGTCCGTGTGAGTGTGCATGTGTAAGTAGGCCTAAATAATATACAGTAAACTAGAATAAAATATAAAATAAAAGTACATTTTAAAAAGTCTGACAACAGAGAGTGAACTAAAACTAAGATCTTACTCTCTTACTATAATATATATTGAATACAATAAAAGTCCCCAGTATTAGTGTAATATTATTGAATTGAATATAAATACTGTGCATTGTACAGCAAAGTACTGGATTGAGCTTGCTTAGATTAAAATATCATTAATATTGACTATTTGGTTGAATATTGAATATTTGGACTAAAAAATATATATTTAATCATTTTCTTATTTTGTTTCTTGGTTTCCATCATAGACTATATAAAATAATGGACAGAGCCACCGTGATGTCACCTATTGGTTTGTGAAGCCTTGAGTTTGCCATCTTGTTTGTTTGAAGCCAGAAGTGAAGTGAAGTGAGAAGTGTTAGAACTCAGTTGCTTGTGTCTCTTCATATTAATCCCAGACTGACTCCATGATGTTGAGATCAGGGCTCTGTGGGGGCCAAACCATCTGCTGCAGGACTCCTTGTTCTGCTTGTTGCTGAAGATTGTTCTTTATGACTTTGGATGTATGTTTGGGGTTGTTGTCATGCTGCAGAATAAATTTGGGACAGATCAGACACCTCCCTGATGGTGTTACATTATGGATAAGAATCAAAACATCTAAAGTGCCTAACATTTTTGCACAGTACAGTATATGTACTGTATATATTGCATTCTGACCATGACTATTAAAGTCCACTCAAAAATGTGCCATGTCTTCAAACATGTGTAAAGGGGATCTTAAACTATAACTGTAACATGACCAGCTGATCCTGACGCTGTGCGGTGTCATTGCATTATCTTCCAGCAATGGCAGACCTAAACATTGTATGTGGTAGTGTAAAATTGGTCATAAATCTGCCAAAAATGTAGGTTAAAAGTGGTCACAAGCAGCAGATGCCAGTCTACATAATGCAACACATTACCACTACTGGTGTAGACCAGAAGTTAAAAAACAAAAGATCACAACAGAGTGCCTGGACATAATGAACCCATGAAGGCAATATACACACACATGTATTATGAAGCTGATGTCATTGGTCATTTTCTACTTCTAGCTTCTTGTTAAATGCATGTGAGGGGCCTCAATCGGGCCTCTGTCGTCACCTCGTGGAAATATTCCACATTTGTGTGTTCATACAAATTGCTGCGTTAATCTTTAATGGAACATTAATCCATCAAGTTCTGTTATTGTAAAAAAATATATATGAGGGTGTTAAAGGACACTGAGAGAGATCAGATGTGGTCTGGCTGCTGGTGGAGATGGAACAACTTGCTATAGAGTTTCACACACACACTCATGTACAATGCATGCAAAAACACACACACACACTCTCCAGGCTATAAATGTGGTGGAACACTGGCTGACAGACTGTGGAACAAGACATAACTGAGAAGAGTGTGAAACCCCCTATGATAAGGACTTTCCCAGACTGTACGGTGCAAGTATATACATGTGCGGTTTTGTATTTCTTTTGTATCTCCTCGGTTTATGTGCAGTTTGCATAACTGCTGATCATCTTCTTCACCTGAGATTCACTTTCTACCTCACAGTCACTAATTTTAGGTCACACCAGAGCAGAGACTTAAAACTTGCTTCACGTTTTTTTGTTTTGTTTTCACTTTCTTCTTTTATTTCTTTTTTTTGCCCCATTATCAGTAAACCCTAATGATGGTGATGTCAGTCCATTGATTCGGCTTTGGCAACTAACTGACCTTTCCTTCAGCTCCATCATGTCAAACACTGCACACAAAAAATATCAAAATCTAAAAAGCAGATTACTATACATTTGCCCATGCTGTCAAGATAACTAAATCATCATTATGCTGTTTTAACACCTTTAGGGCACGTTCAGACCAAAACCAGCAGTGCGTCACTACAGTACAGCGTTCTGCGGAGATGCAGGCATGTCACTACAGGGCAAATTTTTGTGACGTCATACTAGCATGTGCCAGCCATGCTAAAAGTAGCACTATAGTAGAAATACTAACCAGAAATTCCGACTTGCAGACTGATACAACGCCAAGCAAGTACACAACGATTTATGTCTTTGTAGTCTCTAATGGCAGGGTTGTACAGCTCCATAAAGATCATCACAGCGGTGATGAGTTTCTCTTCCATCTTCACAATGCCTCAGTAAACAGCAAGATGCTACAATGCTACATGGTAAGCAAAGTTCTTCTTCCCGTGGGCGTCTTCAGTCTGATTGCCTGCTTATGTGTTGGCAAAAATTGAGCCTGGTTCACCTTTTTGCTAGACGACCGCTAGGTTTTTTTGCTGAGCAGCATAAATACATTGCCCCCATTCAAATGAATGGGAGGGCTGCATTTTTTCACGTACTGCTGGTTTTGGTCTGAACGCGGCCTTATTCTATATTGTGGAGTGTTATGAACACTGCAGCCTCAAGGAGCATGAAAACTGCATTATCATTTCTGCCTGGAAGGTAGTTGAAGTTATTCACTCTAAAAACACTAGTGTAAAATTGGTTATGCTTTGGCATAAAATACATAGCACTTTTGTCCAACAACCACATCACACCGCTTACAATTATCAATCAAGTAACCTGCACTCCACGATACATTGTATTTCGATTTAATACATCATTTTGGAAGGAATATTGTATTAGATTGCATGACATTGTTCAGGAATTCCTGTTAATGTGTCATCCCTTTTTATCTGACCACATTTCCACCTGGAAACATGCAATTTTATTTGGATATCTTATCTTGATCAGGAAGTTCTCACGTTAATACACAGTGTCTGAAAATGCATGGAGCGCGGAGAATCAGAAGGCAGTCTGAACCTGGAGACAGTCTGATCTCAGCCAGGTGTTGTTTGATGTTGCTTTCTCTCTTCAGTCAAGTCTCATACACAGTCTCTCTTGCAGTTAGAAAGGAACTCTGATTGATTTAATCTGATTTAAACCTGATTTGTTTCTGTTCTACTGAGCTAGACCAGCCACAGTTTGGATCTTTGCTGCTTCAGTTTTGCATCTTCCATAAACAAAGTCTGGATGAGTTGCAGTGGTTGAGGTAGGAAATAAATACATTGTGAAACAGAGAGGGCTCCAGCTTTATGTGGCTGGGGTTGCCTATGCGCCACTTATAACAGCCAACTGTTAGACTTCTGCAATACAAACACAGAGCTCAGTAAGAATAATATAGTTAATCTTGTGGAAAGCTCTTAAATAAAAACAGTCAACACTCCGAGACAGGCTGTGAAACTGAGCCCAACAAGGACTAAACCTGGCAATCCAAGAAACCGTTCATCTGGGATGTTATTGTTGCCTTTTGTTTTCATATTCCAAATGAAATTTTTAAAAAAAAAGCAATATGTCCTTATATGGGAAGAGAGGAACAAACAGCTTGCAGTAATGCATGTTTTTGAAAAACAGAAAAATAAAATTGTTGTTTATATCACTTTCTGGTGTGATTTTGCAAGCCACAGCTACACAAATCATTCACACACACACATGCAACCACTTCTCTTAGTTGCTGTTTTAGTTTTTTAATGGTTTGTCTTCTGATCAGACACTGATCCATGTTTAGTCTTCCACAGAAAACTTCACTATACTATAAAAGGAGTTTTTGGATCAACTCTCTGATAGTTTATGACCCTGACACACACACACACACACACACACAGGTCTACAGTATTCTTAGCTTCTGCCCCCAGTTTCCACGATGACTGGGTGGTGCACTTCCTGTATCTGGTTTGGCCACAGTGTCTCACTTCCTGGTACCAGCAGCATGTTCCCATGGAATGCCATGATTTTCATTGTATATATATATATATATGTGTGTGTGTGTGTGTGTGTGAGAGAGAGAGAGAGAGAGAGAGAGATTGTGTGTTGGATCAGGTGGCCCTGACAAATAATTTTCAATTTTAGTCACTTAAAACTCTATTATCAAAAAACTGCCTTTTCTTACATTTTTTTGGCAGCTTTTTTGTCAAAGCTTAACTAGACTCCAATGCTGATTCGTACTCTGATTTGGAGAGGCTGGTTTGGTGAAGGATGCTGCATTGCCCCTCAGTTTGTCAACAGTGGTACATGCTGATTGTCATATGGGGAGACAAGATTGGTGTTTTGGGGGATTTCAATCAGAGGGGAATTACAGGACTGAAACACGCATTTGGTTTCTTCCCTCAGTTTCTATTTGCAGTAAAAAAAAAAAAAAATTAAAAACTTGCAGGTCCTAATCAGGGAGCAGAATTACACACATGAGACTAAATAAGTGACATATCACAGTATGATGGGGGAGCTTAGCCAATATTCCACCTTTGTACGATTAATTTGTTCAGATCTGAACACGGTCATACACAAGTGTGGTTGTTTTGGTCTGCAAGACCCTTTAGAGAAAGTGGTCCAAGAAGTGGTGTGCTGTCAGCTAGCCGGAGAATGAATCAAGGTCTGAGCTGAACTAGCAATGAAGTATGTTGCCTTCTTGATATTAGGTCAGATAGGACCTTCAGGACATTCTTCCTGTATTTATGTTCTCACTCCTGCCACATACACATCTAACCAATGAGCAGAGTGAATTCTCATGTGGCTTTTAATGATGCATCATGGTTTGCTTGAAAGTTTTGGTTCAAGAAACTGAACAGAGGGGTGAACGCAAAAAGTTTACCGACTCACACTAATTCGGACAAGCTCCAAAAAAAAAGGGTTACACAGTAATTTAGGGTGTTTTCACACTTGTAGTTTGGCTCATTTGGGCCAGACCAAGGAGAGAGTGTTACATTGTCGTGTTTTAGTTCTGGTTCTGTTTGTGTTCATATAGACAGAAAACTTATTGATGGGGTAGTTTTGGGGAAGTTTTTGAATTTTGAGTACGTGGATCCATGGAGGGAGATCAAATTCCAATAGGTCATGCTGCAGTTTACAACACTTTGTTTATTCATCTTCTCTGGCGTTAATGAGGAACTCATGAAAATTATCTACGATAAAAAAATAATGAGGCACCCCGGTGGCCTAATGGTTAAGGTACATACCACGTAACCGCAACGTCCATGGTTCAACTCCTGTCCACAGGACCCTTGTTACATCATACACCCCTATCTTTCTCTCTCTACTGACTGTCAAATAAAAGACAAAATGCCAAAAAGAAAAAAGCATTAAAAAAAGAAAAAGTGTGTATGTCATAAACACTATGTAGTATATTAATTTTGATGAACAGATAGAAATAACAGAAAAAAGAATTTTGTAATGTTTTATCACAGAGGTAGAGAGGTCGCTACATTTCACTTGTTCACTCACTGTTTATTGAGGTGCTGCTACCATGGAGCTCCACACCTGTGGTTTGCTCTGCATGTCTCTGATGTATCAGAGAAAATCCTTGTACTCACATGCTCACATGTTACCATGGATACCAAATGATCTTGCATAGATATAGGCTCATTTATACACATCGGGAGATCACTTTCTTAACAGTTCATGATCATGAATGGATACTCTGGTGGTGTGAAAGCAAAGCAGAGCAGCCACAGGATTTTGTGACAGTACATATGTGATAATAGCATGAATTCAGAAACTAAACTGCTATTTAATCCATCTGTTGACTGTGAGCGGCCGAGGATGCAATCCTGTAAGCAAACTGTATTAGTCATGTATGTAATGATGCAAATTATTCTATAACCATGGTAACACATATGCCCATCAATCAGAAAGTGGAAAGGAGTGTGTTGCGCTTGTGTCCTGTCAGGAGCTGTCTTGTGAGTTGTCAGTCCCCAGAATTTAATTTTGCCAGATGGGTCTCTGTAGCACTGATGATACAAGATGACAGTTGTCAGTCCATTGAAATTCATGCACACAGCTTTTGGTTCATGTGTAAAAAGGTGGTGTAAAAATGGTGCAAAAGTGGCCTTAGTCTTAGATTCAGCCTTTCAGACCTATTTTTATTACATTTTCTTAAATAAAATAATGTTAATAAGCTGATATACTTGTTCTTAGAGCGGTCAACATAATGGAAGTAACCATGATGAGAACGAATGCAGTCAAATTAGTAGACTACTTATAAAGGCCAGTTGCTGCAGAAACATTTTTAGCAGGTACATGCAGTACTGTTTGCTGTAGCGCTGTATTTAGTTAAAGGTGCAGTGTGTAGAATTTAGTGCATCTAGTGGAACGGACTTGGCAGAAATGGAATATTCATAAGTATGTTTTAATTAGTGTATAATCACCTGAAAATAAGAATTGTGTTTTCATTACCTTAGAATGAGCCCTTTATATCTACACAGAGAGCGGGTCCTCTTCCATGTTGCACCACCATGTTTCTACAGTAGTCCAGAAAGGACAAACCAAACACTGGCTCTAGAGAGGACTTTTCACTTTTTTTGCGAGTTTTGTGGCCATTATAGGCTCTTCTACATGCTTGGAATCTGCAAACTAACTAGTAGATGCCACTAAATCCTACACACTGCTCCTTTAAATAGTAAGTAAAGTTGACATGCCTCAACTTCAGCAAAGCTGAATGATGATATTTAAATTCTGATTGTGCCAAAAACCAGCACTACAAATCTCAGTCCAAGAGAATTGTGGTGCTGTTGAGAACGTAAATCTGATCAAATTACAGGAACAACCCCAAAACCAAGATTATGGGTTGAATGAGATTGAGGCTGACATCTAACAGCCAACAAGCTAACTTTCTCTGACTTGGAAAGCTGAACAAAAATGATGAGTTTCAAGTGATGCTAAAATTCTGTATTCTCCAAATCCAACATGCTGAGTTAAATTAAATTAAATTCTGCTGTTGCCAAAATCTCAAACCTGGCATAACAACAGTCCATCCAAACTCCATCCAATACAGAATCTACTCGTGCAACATGTGATTTCTGTTTATAAGCCCTGGTTTGGTTGTAGATGAGCACTGTGAACCTAAACAGACTAAATACAACAACTGTAATAAAGTCAACTTCAGTTCAGACCAAAGAAAATAAACTTTAGTGGTAACAAGCTTTGCCTAAATGGCAATGGTTGTGGAGAGGCTGGTTTGGTGAAGGATGCTGCATTGCCCCTCAGTTTGTCAACAGTGGTACATGCTGATTGTCATATGGGGAGACGAGATTGGTGTTTTGGGGGATTTCAATCAGAGGGGAATTACAGGACTGAAACACGCATTTGGTTTCCTCCCTCAGTTTCTATTTGCAGTAAAAAAAAAAAAAAAAAAATTAAAAACTTGCAGGTCCTAATCAGGGAGCAGAATTACACACATGAGGCTAAATAAGTGACATATCACAGTATGACAGGGGGGAGCTTAGCCAGTATCAAGGAAGGTGATGAGACACAGACTCAGAGACTTGTTGAATGACTAAAAAAAAAAGGTGATTCATTCTGACTGGTGTAACCAAAAACAAGTTTCTCCAAAAAGTGAAATGAAAACAAACAAAACAAATTTAACTGGCTTAACTAAAGAAAACTCAAAAACCTAGACATGCACATGATCATGAGCACACAGCTACACAGAGATCCTGTTTTCTTTCTGTTCTCTCTCAAACCATCAAACTTTAGTTTGGTTCCTAAATTCCTACTTACTTACAGAGATACATGTTGAGACTGCGATTGGAGACACACTGTGATTGGTCAGCATAGTTTATTGGCTTAACAGATTTTGTATGACAGTCTACAGGGTGTTGCTTTGAACTAAATGCTAACATCAGCATGCTGACATGCTCACAATGATAATACTAATATGCCCATGCTTAGCCAGTATACTGTTTAACATTTTCACTAAGTTATGTTAATATTTGCTGATTAGCAATAAACTCTAAGTACAGCCGATGGGAATGTCATTAATTTTGCAGGTTATTCATTAACCAAAGTATTGGACAAAGTGAATTTTTGACCTGACAATTGTTCTAAAAAGTCAGGGGAAGCCCAAAGTTACCAATTCATCCTGATGGGAACATGCATGTCTGTATTCATTGCTATTTCATGGCAACCCATCCAACAGTTGTTGAGAAATTTCACTTAAAACCACAAATGTCAACCTCATGGCAGCGGTAGAGGAAATGTCAGGAAACCACCAAAGTCATTGGGATTCATCCTCTGGGGACCACAAATGTCTGTACACATTTGTGCCAATTCATCTTGTAGATGTTGAAATATTTCACAGGATAAGGGAAAACTTTGCTGGTGAGCTTGAGGGGAAGTAAGAGAATCACCAAAGTCAGTAGGATTGTCTAGTGATCATGACCATGATGGAAATCCATCTTATAGCTGTTGAGATATTTCAGTCTGGCAGGCCAACCACAGACTGTATATAAAGATGGACATAGCGAGGTGTGATGTCACCCATTGGTTTGCATTGGAGCCGGTCTGAAGCCCAGAGTTGTGTTGCTCATGGTCGCCACCAAGCGCATCTCACTACCTTGGACCAAAGTGAACACCTTAATGGGAAAATCAAGTGGCCCAATCACTTGGGCTAACAATAACAACTTTAGCTAAATTGTGCTTATAGGGCAGGCATCCTAGTCAAGTAACATTAAACTTACAGAAATATTGCGACAGTAGTCCAACTAAGTGTGAGTCAGACTACTGGGGAGAGCAGCAGGTGAGCCAAATTCAAATCTTATTAACAAAACAATATTTTCCAAAATGACCACCAGCAAACTTATTGGAGGGCCTGAATAAAGCAATTGAGGCCATAATGTTTGGTTGAAAAAAATGATTCACTTAGAATTTCTAGAGAGAAGTTAATGCTTTTTGAATGGGAGTCTATTGGAGCCAGCATTTAGAGTCCATCTGTGGCATTAAGGTACTTCCACACTGGCTTCAGCCTCAGGCTGTGGTAGTTGTCGCTTGGGACCCCGCCGACCCAAATAGCTGAAAAGAACATCAGGTGTGGCTTCTCAGAGATTTGGAGGATAAAGTAAAAACAGAGATGATGACATAGATGGAGTAACGTAATGCTTAAGATTTAGGTGACATTATGTAATGTAACTATGTGACAGTTCATTCATTACATTACTACACAATTCCCCGTAAAGAGTGCAAGTTTATTTTCTCAGTTCACTTTTAAGATACATATTATTAGGGGGTTTTTTTCTAGGGTTTTTTGTGCTTCTGTTTATCTTTTCTTCATGCAGTTGTAGCCGTGGTTCCATTTTCAGCTTCTGTAACTGCCGTATAATCACCTTGATGTTTGCTGTTCCGGTGTGTAGTTTTCCCTCCCTTTTACGTTCACTCTGACATTACAGTAGCTTGTCTGTCACTAATTACAGATGCTCTTTTTTTCTGCAGTAGTCCCTCACTGACAACCAGGCCACTGAGTTTCCTGCCAATCCCAACTGTACAGTCTGAATATAGACCAGTACATGTGTGCGCACATTGCATGACGCTTATGATGCTTTTCTGAGAGAAAAATTCAATCTGCCTTCCTGTTTCCACTCTTCCTCTGGGTGACATTCGTATTATAAAAATCTCCAATGTTCTACAACTTTGTCAGGCAGGAATTCCTCATAGTAGAGAGGGTTATCTGAAGTTCAAGACAAGACTGAATTATTCATTACTGTCAAGTCCAGAGCCTTGAAATAAAATGGCCCTAATACACGTACACACCATAATACGACAGTAATCCCAAAATGCTCCACGTAGTTTTAAGATGATTAAAAGCCATGATGGCATACTATACTACACTGACGTGATTCATATCTAGTCATCTCATAGAGGGACTTTGTAACTGTAAACAGTGCCCCAATGTCTGTCAGCCATCAATCAGTCAATCCTGCAAAAGCAAGTGTGTGTGTGTGAGAGAGAGACAGTGAGAGAGAGAGAGAGCTTTTTTGGGACTCTATAGCTACTCCATATTCTATAAATTTGTTTTCTTTTGTATATGGTCACTTATACATGGCCACAGTAGTTGTAATTTGAGTGTGCTCAAAGTTCTAGAGCAGATTATGACACCTTGTTTGTGATGTAATGAATTTTTATCATGGCTTTTAGCAAGCTTACATCTCTTCATTGAGATATAATTAGTTCATTTATATAAGCCTGCTGTAATATTGTGTGGAGACTCTGTGTCAGCAGTCAGACTTTCTCCAATTTTGTCTAAATAGACACTTTGATGTGCACTCTTACTGGCATGCATGTATGTCATACTTTTTATAGTCTGAAAAAAGTTACTGCCTTTTATCCATCTCAGACTCAAAATTTGTCACATTATCGCCTTCTTCCTGTTTCAAATCTTCCACCGAATGGCTCTTAATTCTCTCTTATCACAAAATTATCCTTCACTGCTCTCATTACCTTTTCATTTGAAATTTTAAATCTACATAAATCTCTTACATAAATTTTCCCCTGGAGAATACAGCTCTAACTTTTGAAGTCCTTACTTAACTGTCGCTTTTAATGACAATCCTCCAAATATAGAAACTTTTTCCGCTTCTTTTTATCTATAGTTGTGTTTGAAGAGTTCCAGTTAAATGCAGGACATTACTCCAGGTCCGGTGAATCTTACATATGTAGAGACTTCCCTTTCCCCACCCCAGCAGAAGGTGCAAATTTGAGTTATATTTTTTTCTGTGGTTTTGCACTGGGATCTGCGTCAGTTTAATGCACAGAGATGCAGAGCAGCGTCCGAATTACAGGTCTGAAATATACGTCAAGCTTCCTGTCTGTGTGAGGAGTTCAGGGTGGTTCCCCAACAACCTTTCTCAGACATTCCTCTCCTAATTATGCCTGAAGAGAAAGTGTGCATGTGTGTGTGTGTGTGTGTGTACGTGTCTTTGAGGGGTGGTAAGGGGTAGTAAAACATAGTAAAGTCTGCCCACATGTAAAGCTCTACATTCCACTTGATGACTGACGCATTACACTCTCCTGTCTACAGTCATCAACAGAAAAAAGTTTGGTTTGGCCTGCGTCTCAGACAAGATATATTGTGTCTTTTGTTGATTTTGTAGTCTGAGGATGTAATTCATAATATTATGGATTTAGTTAAGGTGGAGCTGGATTTAGGTTTAACTCACTGCAGATACAGATGCAGGCATTGTTGAGCAACACCCCTTTTTGATTAAATGCAGCTCTCGCTACAGTTTTTGAGATGTCAGTGCTGTACAAGCATGATGGATGACTTACGGGTTGCAACCAACTGGAGATGATACAGACCTTATTAAATGGATCAGATATCAGCCCAACATGACTGATCCACATTAAATATAGTTTCCCGTTCTGCTCTGTTCACTGGATGCAGTGCACTATCGTTGATGTGTACAGCTACTGCTGATACTACACAACTTTCTGCATATGCTTCACAATAAATGTATCAGTGATGACAATGACATTTGCAGTTAGCTAACGTTACCAAAAATTTACTTTAAATAATTTTTAATAAATGAATTTCATTTAATTTTGCTTGATGATGGTCTGGAGGCCAAAGAGTTGTTGAAAGAGTGGTTACAGGTGATTGACAGTGTGCAGGATTTTTGGTTCTTTCACAGTGCATGCACTAAAACCATTGACAGTTAAGAAGTGATGTGTAGATACACACATAGAAAATTGATCCTAATCAGTTCCACACTGAGAGGTTTACAGATTTAAAATTTTGGGGGGAGAGAAGCACTGTATTTGATCAGTGCTAGTGCACAACACACAGACTATCACATAAGACGAAGAAAAGCAGCAGAGGATCTCATTTGAGAAGCTGGAAGCTGGATTTTTGCTTAAAAACGATTTAAATTATTGATCAGTTGTTTATTATTTACACAGCTAATCATTTTAATTCAACTTCTGCTGCTACTTGCACAAAATTATGGAGAGCAAAGACTGCAACAAATTGAACAAAATAAATTACACTGTTAATTTGATTTTGGTCAATACATGAGCAGATCTTCAAAGCAAGCTAACAGAGACGTGTCGTGTTAATTTCATATCGTACAGATTCAAGCAGCTGAGTGGGAAAACATTTTATCAGTTAATTCAAAAGCAGCATCAGTATCTGACTTCATTTTTTTAACGAACTGCTATGTAAATATGTAAAATAGCTAATTTAGCTTTCATTTCATGTCATTTATCTAGTGTGAATACTGGACTAGCAATGGGTTAACCATTTTGGAATAATCTTTGAACACTCTGAAGTTAAGATAATGGGTGGTTTGTCTGTTTTTCTCATCCCAATGCAATAACAACCCAGATGTAGCTATTATCTGGACTCAGTATGGCTAACGTGTTAGCTTACAGTTGCCCACTTACACATCCACAGACACACAGCAACACTGGAGTCGTATATGTATGTATATGTAATATTAAGTCCAATATTTCCACAAAAAGGTCGAAATATGTGGCTCTTTAGCTGCTAAATGCTCTGCTTTCTTCACCACCTAGTTGCTAATTGTTTGTCTGTTGTTTAGTGCTGGGTAGGCAGTGTACAGAGGGTTTATCAGCTTGTTATCTAAAAACAGCTGCTTTCTAGTGCTAGAAACAGGGGTAAAGAGAATACTGTGACTGAACCGTACAATAAACATGCTGTATAAACCAAAATTGTGAGCTAAAAGAACATAAAAAGCTCCAAGCAACACCTTAAACGCTACGCAGTCAATAGATGCAACCAAGGCTTGACATTAACACCCGCCAACCCGCGCCAGACACGGGTAAAAATTAACTGTGGCAGGTTACATTGTAAAGTTACTAGCCAACTTGGCTTTTGATGAATCAAGCTCTAAATATCACTGCATCTGTTTGAAGCAGGCTGCAGAAACAATCCTCCTAGTCCTAATCCTACATTATTATTAGAGCATTGGTCATGTCAGCAGTGGTGTGGGTTCTCTCTGCGAGGTTGGCCTCAAAACAGGCGTAAAAACTAATCAGCTCGTCCAGGAGGGAGGCAGTAACATTAGCTGTGCAGCTGGGTCTTCCTTTAAAGTCTGTGTGTAGTCCATGCTACGTGAGTCATTACCATTTAGAAGACGAAGGCTGAGGATTAAAATGAAAAGGAAGGAGGTGAGAAGAAGAAAATGAGTGCATTTAATAATTGTATTTGATGCAGAAAAAATACAATGTACTGTCAGGATAGCCTGATCTACACATTTGGAAAATACAAGACGAACCATTTTGTGATTGATACAAATAATTTCAACATGGAGACTGTCAAAGAGATTTTATTTTTATCTTTTTTTATCTTTATAGCTTATTTTTACTAGGCTAATAGTCTACTTATAATTGATCAAGTGGCTCTCATAATAAAAACATTTTGGTGGGAGAAATGTGTTGTGATTGGCTGGTAACTTCAAGTTTAAAATATATTTATATTTATGCAGCTTTACCCTCATATTTGCAAATGCTAATATATTGTTCCCAGCACCAATATACTGTATAGTAGCACTTTCAGTTGTTAGCAGCCATCAAGACCAGTTTGTGGTTTTGATGGCTGCTGGCTTATAGACTTATGTCACCCAATAGCAAGAAGCATGACCATTATTTTTAATGCATAGAGTCATTTTTAGAGTTTGTTCCTCATTAAACAGTGAACACCACAGCCATTATTTTTTAGACATTTAAGTCATTCCCACTTCCTGACAGTTTGTGGTTTAATTTGCTATAGGTTTACAGGATTAGAGCAAAGTGGGACGAGACCCAGCAGCTAATTCTGCTCATATGGACGGATATTAAGTCAGCGTATCATTAAAACAAACACATTTAACCAGATTAGACTGGGAGAACAGTAAGAGCTATGATACCACTTCAGGCTGTCTGTATATGTGAGTATCATTAAAAATATTATGAGGATCTGTGTTTATGTGCACAAATTAAATTATGAATGTTATCCGACTACACAAATCTTTGAAGATATTTATGCAATAGCAAGGCTGTGCCAGAGCTTTAATAAACAAGACAGAAACTAACACAGGGTGGACAAAATATCAAGAACGCCTTTACAGTCAAATGGTGCCTTTCAATACAACAGCCCTGCAAAAAATATTACCTTTGTAAAGATTCAAATGTTCATTATTTTGTTGAAACTGTGTCAGAGAGGTGTTGAATCAACTTCATGGTATTTTTGGAGGTTATCCTTATGTTGATGTTTAATTGATTTGCATAATAATTGTGGTTTATGGCACAACAACAGCTTCATAAGTTACCATGAAGTTAAATATTAAATCTGACCCAATAAAACCCATGCCTGACAGATCTAGTATTTGTTACTGGTCTATTACTTTAAATTGTATAAATGTTAACATTTAAAGGACGTTCTCTATCTTATGTCCTTGAGAAAAGGTGTACAAATGTGTGCCTCTTTGAATAATGTTGATTTTAGCTTGAATTGGGTTTTATCATGGTATAGTAATCCATGGGCCTAAATGCAGACATGCAGGCCAAATGTTTGAGAAAAGACAGTCAAGTTTACACTGAAACAGGGGATTAAACAGAAGTAGCAGGGGTGCAATACACTGTGCTATACACTGTAGCAACATTCACAATCTGGCAAAAAAGGTGAACAGTCTTATACTCAGCTAATTACTAAAGTAAGAACAGCTGTGCCTCATGTTAGAGCTGACCAAATTTGACTTTGACACAAAAACAGTACAAAGATTTACTTCACTGCAGTGAGTGAATCCCCTGGTTGCAAGGATTCAATTCAGTTCAAACCTATTCAAATCAAAAGTGCTTTAAAACCAAACAAATATGGAAGCCTCACATCAGTCAATGTAATTAAACCCAAAATGTAACAGAAATACTGATATATTGTCAATGCACAGTATTTTAATCTTCACACAACCAACTCTGTAATCTTACAGTCGTCTTCATGATGCTTGCAAGTCACTAACTTGGGAATCTTTCCCATCTTTACCATTCATCCCATGTGACATGAACAACCATTAAGAAGCAAATATGTGTACAGGCTATGTCCCAGGAGTTCTTACATAATATGAACTCTGCCAAAGCCCAGATCTGTGATTTTAGTCCAAGTCCTGGTTGACCAGATGATTCAGATGTGGCGAGTGTCTTGGAAAGAACAGCAATGGACAAGTTCATTAGTAGCTTTGCTGTGATGCTGAGAACATGGTGAGCCCATCCAGTGTAGGCAATCTAGTGAGTCAACAAGTCACCAAGTCACATTGGGAATAATAAAGGAGCCCCAAAAGGAGGTTACGAGCCAAGAGGAGGTAACAACATACACACATTTTTTCCAAACTCTGTGTAGATGATCTGATGTGAAGAAGTGGACCATCAACCAGCAGGAACTGAAGCCAGACAGCTGGGTCAGTGTTTTTGCATCACTTGGACACTTAGACCATTGGATGACATAGACCAGGAGAATATTCACCAGCCATTTTATAGTTAAGTTTGTTTTTAAAGGTCACTGTGAGGAATCTGTGATGTGTTTAGGACCAAGGCACTAATGGTGGCTTTAAACAGCGAGTGGTTACTGCTGCGTCTGCCACGCAGAGCTGTTTCTGTTCTATTTTTGACTGGATGGCAGCAGGGCATTACAGCTAACATCTACATCAAAGTAGACTGTCCCTTAGCATATAATATTTACATAGGGTTGTAGCTTAAAAGATAATGATAATTAGCCTGAACTTCAATTTTGTTTCACTTCATTCCTTATTACCTATTAATCTCTAAAAAGAATTTGTCAATTAATGGATTTTTTTGTTTGGTCAAAGAATGTAATTTGGCCAATCCAATAGCATTTATACCTGAACATGACTTTTGTACTATCCAAATAAGATATCTGAATGTTAGTACTTGTAAAATTCTTGGTTCCTGGTGCATTTCTCATGGTCTGAAAAGTAAACGAAATCCCAAATTGAGACTAAGCTTTAAGGCGCCAGTATACTCTGTCAGAACTGTTTGTCAGACAGTTGAATAGCTTCAGATCCTCCTCAGAATAGGTGGCACGTGTCAGACAATTTTTCCAACTTTCCAAAACCAACATATCGCAACTGAGACCTGAATTTCAAATCCCTCAAAGCTCCTGCCTAAACGGGGCATTAAGTTTGATTATTGGACTGCTCATGCCATTTACTACCTTCTCTATTCTTGATACATTTTGGTTCAGTCAGTCTCACCAGGGTGGTGTGTGTTTATCATTGCTGTGTGTATTATGAGAGCATGCTTGGGGGTTGTTGAGTGGAAAACTTGGGTTTGGTTAAGAAGGACTCTTAACTGTTCACAAGAGATTGCTGTGGTGGGCGGCACTGGTGCCAGAAAGCACACTGACTGGTTGTACTGCCAAGAAAACTTCTTCTGAGTAACATTTGGTTCATGCATCACCATGCTCCAGACCAATGTTTTCTGGTCAGGTTGGCTGCTATCTTGTAGGGTGTTGGTTTTGTTTTGGGGTATTCTGCTAACCAATAATATTTAACAAGCGACATGGTAAAACCAGCCACAAAGTTAATTTAATTTATTAAAACAAAGAAATATGTTGGTTAATATGTTATGGCGCTCATAATCCGACCAAACAAATTCGCTTTTGGTTGTAATTTTTCAGTGTTGTTTGCGAATCTTTGTCTCAATACCTATTATTATAAATACTAACTTTCATTTTTAAAATATGCTAGATCAGGTTACCTGTCTTGTTGTTACATCTCTCAAAAGGTTTGTATATGGTAGCTTCATATATTTTCAGCTAAAAGCAGTCTAGTTCCCCACAAAAGCCTGTGTAGTCTGTACTATATTTGTGTGAGGGTGTGGCTGCAGAAGGGCTGCATGGGGTATTTCTGTCTGTTAGGATGGCCAGCCGTGGTGATGTTGTGGTCAGACTCTCCAATCGGACCAGACAGTTACTCACTGAAAAGGAGGAAAGATAGAAGGGCAGAAGAGATGAACAAGGAATACATAAGAAGAGAGAGAAATGAAAATAGAGAAAAGAGAAGAAACTGTAACCCTAATGTTGATTTGCTGTAATTCTACTTCAGCATTTTGACAGGATAAAAATACTTCCACTGACTGATGCCCAATTACTCATTGTCTTTAGTATTACACAATACGCACTTTAAAGAGATACACCACTTAACACCTAAAAAACAGCTAAATATGCAAGTGACAAACAGAATCTTTGTATTTAGTCATATTTTGGAAATCCTGCAGCATAATAAACTTCTCCCTGTAAGACTAAAGTCTACAGCCACACTAGCAGCCCTGTGAGGGGATGAGCTCCTCAGTGACCTGGTTTATCAAGTTTACAGTTTAGTTGCTTACAACAACAAGACAACCTCATGTCATACACAGCCTCACTGTGGTGTGTGATACGGTATCATTGTGGCACACACTACTTTAGCCACAGGTTCCTATCTATTGTTCTCCAAACCTACAATATAAACTCTGGTCACTACTGTTGGAAAACCCCTTCTTTGTGGTTTCACAAGGTCGTTGTTTTACGGAAAATCAGGAAAAAATACAATGGATCTGGAGCTGACAGCATAATAGGTTCTGTATATATTGAGGTTTCAGTAGAATAATTGTCATCTACTGGATGCAGATTTAAAGATGCCACAGAAAATGTGTGTGTTGTATTTCTGCACCAGACACCAGGATAAATGTATTGCCTGTATGTGTGGGTGGGTTTCCTCCCACAGTCCAAAGATATGCGAGTTAAGCTGGGGACAGACCTGAAGACTAGCTGAAACATACAAAAACCTATAAAACCACACATAATGAGTATTTCCACCAACATGCACAGTTGTAATTCTTTCTTTCTTTCAGAAATGACAACACACTGAACGGTAGGTAGCTTATTACAGTCGCATTTCTAGTAACACAGACATGGACTATGAACTCTAAAGAAAGAGCTGGAGGTGATAGGACTTCATTAGAGTGAGGGGGACTTCAGCTGAGATGAATCACTGAAACCTTATGATGTGGATTTTAAAATAATAGAGTAGCCCTAATTTCTTGGTGGGTAGTGTCCTCCAGTCTCTCTGGGCTGTGGGTAATAAGCAGGCTAGTTTCTCTTTGAATCAGCCTCTTTAATCAACAACAACACAACAACAACACAGTATACACCCAACTTCACTCTGTTGAGGTTCAAAGCAGACTTCTTCCTCTACCGCACGCTAAATCTGTAACTGTTACAGTCACAACTGTCCCTATACAACAAGAGGAGTGAGAAACCAAAACTACATTGTAAACTTAAGTAATTGGAAATAACCAAAAATGGAATGTATACAAGGTTATAATAGTTACTCTCTCATTCTCAGTACATAGCAATAGTTTGCCCTGGGGTCACCATTCTCTGCTGTTTAGTTTTTAATATTTCCCCAGCTCATACGCTTGATGTCAACTTCCCAATCCCATTATAAATATCAAACATTTGAAATAATCTTAATGAGAAAAGTGGGCAGTTACAGGATTAGAAGACGAATCAAATCCTTCAACAGCGCAGACTGATTTTATTTTCAGACTCTCAACACAAGCTGATCAAGCCCAGACCAGACTCAGTCCTACTCAGTCACGCCCAAATCATATTTATAATCGGCTCAGCAGTCACAATGTTAGATGGAAAAGGTTGTCTGTGTGTTTAGTTTGCCCCACAATCGACTGGTGACATGTCTAGGTGTTCTCTGTCTCTCACCCAGTGTGAGCTGGGATACACCCCCTGCTCCCACACCACCCTGCACAGGATATGCAGGTATAGATAATGAATGGAAAATTCCTTGAAGCAGAAATGGTGGTAAAGAGAGTTTATTTCATGTGTGCCAGAGGACATACAGTACAGTAGTATGTCTGTCACTTTTCCACTGGAAAATAATGAAAAAATCATGTGTGTTTTCCTGTAATGTACTCACAGACAAACCCTGAATGACTTGACTGAACCAGAAAAAGAAAACGCTTCATAGTTCCAGAGCTTACGTGCTTCCCCTAATTTAAAATCTATGTATAGACTCTTGCCTCATTCACTCACACCCCGTAAACATTTGGTTCTCAAATGTCTTTATTCTCCTTTCCAGAATGACCCCAAACGTCTTTAATGTTTACAGATGTCCCTCCAGCCCCTGACCCCACTAATTCAATAATTTCTTATAAACAGGGTTTTTTTTTATAATATTCGCAGTAAAGCTGACCACTGTAGGGTAGTAAATGTTGATTTTCACTGTGGCAAATGTGATGCTGAGCATTATAATGGCAAAAGCATTACAGCTGATAGAGTGTGACTGTGAGATCAGAGTCCCAAAATCACAAGCGTCTCATTCTGCATTGTGGGGTTAGCAGCTTTGTTAGATTCCTTCCTTGTGTTTGCATGGTCAAATGACAATATTTCAGTGTGTAGCAGGCCTTAACTACACACTAAAATGTACTGAAAAGCTGTAAGAGCACTAATAATAAAATGAATGATGGCTGTTAGATGTTTCACTTTCAGGTTCCTGGTATTGTGCATGCTGGCTCACTGTCACACTGTCATGACTAATTGGGACACTTGAATAGAACAGAGTCATCATTAATGTTTTTAGTAACATCTGTGCTTTTCCTACTATGATAGGTCAAAACGTCTGCTGTAAAAACAGCCTGTCAGTGGCTGGTGGGCATGTGCCAATAGCTTAAACCAACACTAACATTCCATCATATAATCTACTTGCTTGTTTGTAACCGTTGAATTCAGAAATAAAGCAATAGGGAACCAAACATGCAAATGTTTCCTCCTTGTTGAGGCCTCTCTGTCAGCTTCAACTTGATTGGATGGACTTGGAAAGTTTGGTGAAAACAGGATTAAAGCTCATTATCATCATCACTCCATCCAGAGGAAAACAGTGCCCCAAGCTAGCATGAAGAGATTCTGCTGCTAATTACATGTAGGTCTGACTGTCAGCTTGAGAAACTGTCAAATATCTATTTTAATGTGTTAACAAACTCACAGCCATCTGAAAACACAAATGGTATTGAGCGACTGTAGTGTTTTTCTTTTCTGAAAAGGATTTGTTCTGCTGGCTTTGCTCATTTCTGAAATACAAAATGAGTTGTTTCAGCAAGTGCCTTGAAATAGCATACATTCAAGTGACAGCGCCCTCTAGCGGCCATAGTAATTATGATGAGAGCAAAAGAAGAGATCAGGTGACCAATTATAGAGCAAAAGAAGGAGTGGTCTTTGCATACCTGTACATAGGAGAAAAAACAATAGTTCAATAGAAAACAATTGCACACTGTCAATATTAATGGTAGATTTATTAAAAAGCAGCACTTCAGTCAAGCAACCAATGAGTTGATTTTTGATTTTGAGTTATTATAGATCAAAGTAAAGTCAGAACAAAGTCTGTTTAAAGAGGGGGTTGGGGTGGATTTATGGGTCAACCAAACATCAGACTTAAAGACGTGAGATTGCTGTTCGTTTCTTGTTTCCAACCACGAGTCAGCTTTTTTTTTTTTAACTATGACCATGACCACCCACCTGCACTGACCATTGCTTTCACAGTTTTGAATTACAAATGTCACCAGCTCTAGTTTATATTATTGCATCAGCTATTGCTAATTAACATTAATTCCATGATTAACTTGACTAAAAGCCAAAATGCATCTCCTGGCTGTTGTCTGGTTAAAGTGGTACCCGCAAGATATTATCTGTACTCAGCCGTGAGTGGTCTGTGTGTTCTTACAGACTCACAGGAACAACTAAGTGTTGAATCAGCTTAACTCAGTTATTTAACTCAATTATTTAACATTTAAAGTTTATCAGTTTGGATTCATGATCTTGGAGCAAGTAGTAAAAACAAGATTTGTAAAAGAAAGTAAGCTGCACGTTATTCTAATGTGTCAGATATACACTGTATCTGTTCAACAGTTCATATCTTCTGCTGCTCATCTCATTTTCTTTTTATGTTCTCAGACAATAAAATGGCGATTACAATTCTAAGCTGAATATGAGTTTTAGTTGTTTTATAATTCTAATTCCTTGAAAATGTTGAAAGCTGAACATAATTAGATTCTTCAAGATTCAGTACTGGATTTAGATTTGATAAAAATGAGCCCCAACCCGACACAAGATGAAGATTTAAAAGTCCATTCATTCAGATTTGCACAGTTTTCTCTCATTCATCAACTCTATGACTCCTACACTCTACAGCAGCAATTTCCGTGATTATTAAACCTGTTACAGCCGTTAGCATGTGGCCACAGCAGCACGTAGACAGAAAGGTGGAGAATTTAGAACAAAAGCACAACAGCAGCTGTGATTCAGCCCTCAGAAACCAAAGTGAGTGGGCTGAGCTTTCCGTGTGTTTACATCTTGCCGTCAATTCCTAGAAGAACAGGGTGAAAAAAAGGAGTTGGGCCGGCTTTTATATCATCACCAAGTAATTTGTTTTGATATGTCTGAGACAGGGAGAGACACAAACTAAGTTTTGACAAATATGGTGTTTTCCATGAACAATTCTCACTTTCTTTTGACTTCTCTGCTGAAAATAAAACTCAAGCATCATTTAAAAACAATAGCAGTTTTTTATACTACTTGCATTTGTATTATATAGGCTAACTCAAGATTACATAAAAGGTATCAATATTTGTAAGTTTGATTTATTTGAAATCTTCTCCAAATATATTATTTCTCTCTTTCTCTGTTTGCCTCATCGTTATATACAAAGATGCCACTCATAAAAAAACACATACAAAAAAAA
Source organism: Thunnus albacares (assembly GCF_914725855.1). NCBI lineage: Eukaryota > Metazoa > Chordata > Actinopteri > Scombriformes > Scombridae > Thunnus > Thunnus albacares. The sequence goes on from NC_058123.1 coordinate 25,548,334, forward strand.
CCACACAAAATCACACATATTAAAATCATCCCACATGACTACCACATATACCACAACTGCTGTTTCCATTCTCCCTGGTGTCAAAGTCACTGTCCGTAAAATGTCTCTATTTTCATCTCTAATTTTACACACATTTTAACGTGTCAGTTTTAAGACAAAACGCATTTGTTAACCTAGACTTCATTACATGTCCAGCTTCTGTGTTTTCCTTTGTAAAATAAATCAATCAATACACTGTTTTTGTTAGGACTTCTGTCAGTTACAACCCAGGAAATCCCATAGGTAAAGCAAAGCAAGATGCTCCGACCGTTACAGAAAATAAGAAAGCACATTGCTGACACACTCTTATTTACAGAAGTTATACTGTACTTTGTTAATTATCTTTGTGTTTTTTACTTAGAATCTCCAATTAAGTAAAACTGGACAACGATGTGCAGGAATCTAATTAACAGAAACTCCACAGTGTAATTCAAGACACACAACACACAGGTAACAACACTCAAACACAGCCTGTTATAACATTTTGTCTCATTTGTCACCTAAACTTGCTGTTTACAAGCATAAAACAGTAAGATGCTGTCTCCTTTTTTCAATGTACACTTAATACAATTTTACAGAATACGACATTTCAGCATTCAGTTGAAAGTAATGACACAATTAATATAATGTAATGTGCACAATTTACCTTACGTAAATGGTTAGCGTAGACAATAAACACAAATGAGTATTGATTAAAGTAAAATTGATAAGGCTTTTAGGAGGACACCTAACATTAGCGGCTAAGGTAACTTAGCAGCCTAGCTACAGCTAAGTTCCTTGGGCTAACATTAGTGGCTAAATTAGCAGCCTGTACGCTTTTTATGAAAAAACTTACTAGCATATTAGCTGCTAATTTAGCAGCCTAACGTTACTTGATACACTTTGGCTCCCTGGAAACTGACTAGAAACTGCAAAGGCGTAAGTTGACATTTAAGTGCCAGAAATGTCAAAAACACATTGTTGTTTTTCATTCAGACCACTACATTAACTAGCTAATTTAGCTAACATCAGCAAACTGTGGTGTTAGCATTTAACTTACCGTTGGCATATGCATATGCAGAGTTGGACTGGCCATCGGGAGCATTGGTAGAAATCCTGTTGGGCCAGTCGCTTTGTGGGCCGCTTGCATAGCCCATTATACAAAAACAAGAACGAGATATGCATTGTTGGCCCACTATGATTATGCACCAGCCCACATAAAACATCTCCACACTCTCTCTCGTCGTACAGTCCCATAACATGGGATCGCATTAATTTTACGTTGCTGTGACGTATAGGTTTTCATCACACACTAATACGTTCAGATACTCAATAGATGACAATTCAGAATGGCCCGTGATCAACTATAGGTGTCGTGATCTTGTGCAGACATCATGGTGACGTATATGTGCTCACTGGGTAAAGACCATTAAATGTCAATATGTGCAACATCACAGCTCGACAAAAGAGTCGATGTCCCAGATAAGGAGATGCAGAGAGTTCAGACATGTATGTAATAACAGCAGGAAAAAAGGACTGTTTTTTAGACAGCAGACATAACTGCAAAAAAATTGAAAAAATTATCTTAGATGAAAGTGTTACAGATGTCTTAAGTACCCACACAGCCATGGCTGTAGTTTTCATTCTCACAAAGTAATGTTTAACTTTGATAAAATCATGAAGGTTTCCATTTCTACAAGCAAGTGCTGTAGTGGATGCCAATATAAAATGTAAACCCAAGGAAGGTTTTATTTTTTTTCCAGAAAGACCAATGAAAGAAATGCTCAGTGACAGATTAAATTGAGACGAGCTAGTGGAAGAGAGGCTAGCCTAGACTTGATGTCAGGACTTCAGCTCTCTGTAAGCCCTACACACATCTAGCAGTGAGTATCCCTCCGCCAGTTTTCCATTATTCCTCCATTCCTGATTATATTTACATGAGCTTTTCCTCAAGCACATGGCTGTTGACAGCTGTTTTAACAATGTGTCAAACATTAACATTGAGACACATACACACACACACACACACACACACACACACACACACACACACACACCACTGAGAGTTGAACTTTGCTGTGCTGAGTCAGTGTGATTCTATTTATGTCTTTACAGGCTCCCAAGCCATCTGTCAGCCACATCTTTATTTACTGTATCGGCTATTAAACTCCCACGCAAAGACATCACACATACACAAACACACATACGCACATGTCTCTATTACAAAATGTGCTTACAGTGTCAATGTGGACAACTCTGAACTAATTTTAAATGATATAAACATGGCCAGAAATAAACCTTTTGGCTTAATAATAAACAAATGAATGTCAGAAGTTAAAAGCTATATTAAGCAATTTTTGAACACTAAGGGCAGAAAGTCTTAAAAATGAACATGGAAACACTGATGTAAGAGATGGGGATCAAAATCCACAGTAGCTGATGCTAATATGAGCCTTCTGCAGCTTGAGTTAGCCAATTAAATTTGGTATCTTCCAAAGCAACGGTCTTTTGAGTTACAAAAAAATTTTGTTTAATGTTAATATAAAAGATATTGATTGATTGAGTTTTATTTACTGTATGATCATAGGATTGTAGATCATGTAATTGAGCTTATTTGGGATTTTTTAGCTATTATGCTTGATGTGTGTTGCATTTGGAAATACACTAGCTGTATTACTCCAATCAACATTTTAATCGACATAAGCTACAACAGTTGCATATGGTGGCTAACGTTAGCAAAAATTAGATCCGTAACTGAAGTTGCTGAGTCAGTTCACTAATTACTCTTGTCTACCTGTGCTAGTTTTACACTGTAACACAATATTCAGCCACTGTTCAGCAAAAATGACATAATCTTGCTTTAAGTCATAAATATGACATTTTTTAGGTGAGCAACTGGCTTCACATCACAATTCAGCCACAAATACTTTAATTCCTTTTAGTAGATCACTCCTCCGCATTATGAAAATATGAGTTTACTCATTATGCCAGTTATAGGCTACAACAGATCAAAACAGGGCCTAGAAAGTTGTGTCAGAGGAGTTCCTCTGGTTGTAGATCAAATCATGTATCAGAGGCTGTTATATTGTCCTTAATACTAACTTACACACCAGAAATAACTGGGTTAAGAATTGATTCAGCATGGGTAAATATTGACCCGGCGCAATACTGAGTTCACTTTTTAGATTACTGTTGGGTTACTGGACTGCACTTGGGTGCTAAAGTCAACCTTGTATTGTGTCGGTGCTATATTGAACCACACTGGGTCAATTTTTAATCCAGAGATTTTTTATGTGCAATTATTTTGTGTGTTAAGATAGTTTAGGCAGTTCATAATGCCCCTGTTAGCATTAAGCAGATGTTTACTGTCAGATGTGGAGTCACATGTTTGCTTAACCCTTTAAAGCTTTCCTCCTCTCCTGAAGTAGCCTTAAAGTTAAAAGCCTTTTAACACATTGTTTGACAATAAAATATTGGTGTATTTTCTGCATCAGCTTGTTCCAGCTCTTCATTGAAGCTATATGTTTTGGTGAGTACATTTTCATAGCTCTATCATTCCATCAAATAGAAATATTCTACAGTAGATGTCTTGTTATTTTATTCAGCCTACATATTTTGTATCTTTGCACACTGTGGGATCTCAACTAGAATTAAAAATAAAGTTCTGTGGAAATGTGTAAATATGTTAAAGTTAGAGTTTAATAACTACTCTCGACCTGCATTTATGTGTGATTTAGTGTGTTTTCTGTTTTCTGTGCGTGTGTGTGGAAATATTTTAAACAGCAACACTTGTGGTAATAACATAAAAGGACTGTGTGTGTGTGTGTGTGTGTGTGTGTGTGTGTGTGTGTGTGGTCAGTGACACATGACGGCATACTCATCCTGTTTCATGAGTCTGTGCCCAAAAAATGCAGAAACAGTAAATGTCAGATTTATTTTTGTGGAGCTTCAGATGTTTGCCTGTTTGCCTGGTGCATTTTTAAAACATGCTAACATGTTTGAGCAGGTATGTGCGTTCTTTGTATTGCATGTATATTTGAATGTCAAGTCAAGTCAGTTTTATTCATATAGCGCCATATCACCGCTGAAGTTATCTCAGGGCACTTTTCACATAGAGTAGGTCTAGACCATACTTTATTTTACAGAGACCCAACATTCCCACATGAGCAAGCACTTGGCGAGTGTGTGGTCACTTGTGTCTATTCTTTGCCACGAGACATGAGACTGTCTGTGTGACTATCATTTTATGAGGTTTGTTTCACATTTTGCCCCTGAAATAACTTCAATAAGTGATATCATGTTTCCACCCTCTCTATGATGACCAGCTTTTCATTCAACTTGCAAGCGTGGCCATTTGGAACAATTGTAAACTTTTGATTTCAGATGTGGTCACACAACATGTTGTGCAAGCCAGTTCTGATCAACCATACACCGACCCTTACAAGATTTGTTCGTATGCACTACACAAATGCAAATCTGTTGTATTGATTCCTAAAGACAAACTCACATGCATAAGATACAATTCTGATGCTTTTGAAGCAGAGACAAGGTGATGGAAGGGTCATGCTTTTGAAATCCAGAGATATATGGTCACGCACGTACACTTCAAGCCCTTCAGTGTTTGTATTTGCAACCCCTTGTCTAACAACTGCCCTCTGTGAAGCTTTGCAGATATCTCTCCAGGCCAGAACGATGATGCATAATGCATCGGCCTTCTGTCTTACCTTTTGAACTGACTGAAAGGGTGACAAAAATATCAGTGAGATTCTACTTCATGGTCAAGGTTTGATCAGTATCACAGCCGAGCTCCAGGCTGTTCTGTAGAAAAGGAGGCAGGATTTATAAGTACCCTGAGATACATATACATCCACAGTATGCATTCTGCGAGATATTTATACAAGTCACCCCCGATACAATATTCAGCTTCCAGTGGGCAGCTGGTTTTCACATGTGATGTGGAGTCCAGGGGAACTTCTGGACTGCACCTGAGTTCGATAGCAGCTTTCCAACTTGAAACAAACAATACAATGGTTGCAGAAGTGTCACATCTACAACTACAGCAATCATTCTCTTGATCCAATTAAACCAGTATGACCCAATTTCATCCTTCTCTCCTTCTTCACCTGCCTTCGCTTCCTTTGATGAGCTTGATATATATCCATATCCATCTTTGAAAGCTGCTGCAATCCATGTTTATTTGCCCCTGTGTGCATCTAATTGCATCTTTCCATTGACTTTCTATGTGTGAATACAGTTTACTTCACAGTTTTCTTCAGTGTGTTTTACCGTTTCAGTCAGAAATGATTTATTACATAATTGGCTGTCTCAGGCTGGTAAACTTACATAACGACTCTTCACCTCTCTTTCGTTCATGGCTCTGCTCTCACAGTAGTTCGTGCAGACATAGTAGCTTTATATTCAGTCAGAACCATGAATCATGGTTTTGATATATGAATAAAAATATGTTTTGCGGTCAAAATGGGACTCCATACCATAGTATGGTTAGACTGAGGGTTGGTACGTATGCACTGTTCAATAAAGGCAGAGGAAATACAGCAGCCATAATCATGGCATCTCATGCAGACGCAAAAGCACTTCATATGTCTAGTGTAGCTCAGTATGGCCTCAAGAATTTCTTTTGTGACCACAGAGGGCCTCCGTACACTTGTATGTGTATGCATCATCCTAAAATAATACAGGAAGTGAAGGAGCCGTTGCCTCTAGACCTGCAAGTGACCTCACACAAACCTCATGTTTTCAGTCACTCTTGAGAGTGGCCCAGCAAACATCCTGTGCTGCCAAACAGCTTTCAGGTTGGTGAAAATATGAACAGATCACTCTGGCACACAAAGGCAAACCAGCGGAAACAAAGGAAATCAGACTGACTGGTACTTCTGAGAAAACTCAGAGGGCTACTGTGGGCTTAAATACTGCATGTTGATAAATGATTTGATCAGAAAGAAATACTGTAGATCAGAGCCGTTTTTAGGCATAGGTGAGCTAGGCAGTCGCCCAGGGTGCCAAAGAGGAGGAAGAAATGTTTTGTAATTCATTTCAGAAGCCTGATGTACTGTTAAACGTCTGTCACACTGACATCCAATGTTAACGTGAAATAGAAAATGATATATGGATACATAGAAAAAAATATTGTATGAAAAGCAGTACAGTCTACAGTATTTTCCAGATATCTATTATATTCCACAATACTTTATTAGATGCTTTCTGTTAAGTGTAATGATAAAAAAAAATAATTGAAAATAACACAAGAGAAATTTTTTTTTAACAGTTATTGATTTGCGCCACAATGGCCATGTGTTGTGTATTTACTGACTGCCAACCTCTTCTTGTCATGTATGGCTGCCACCATCCAGACAGCAATGATTACACTGATGGAGAGTGGTGGGCTACTGGATTTCATCATTTTAGTCATTCATGTATTTATTTATGGTAGTTTCAAAGTAAATAATCTGAACCTCGTATTATATATACCCAATATATTGATCTGATTGATTTCTGCTCTGGTTGAAATGCTATTTTCCAGATATTTCTATATGTTCTCTTATTCTTTTTTTAATTCTTGGGTGCTTACAGCAGCCATTTACAAATATTGTATATGTGGCTAATACAGATAATGACATGCATACTCATGAACCTTAAAAGAACCAGAAGTCACTGCTTGATTTCAGGTTAAATTTGTACTAATGAGTGATGTCTGCCTCAAGAAGCAGCTAAATCAATCAGTTACTTTACTTTCACCCAGTAACATGAATCATAAAGAAGTAGATTGTTTACAATACAGTAAACTGTTTACATTAATGCTTTGCAATTTGACTTGTTGAAACCCACAAAGGCCAGCTATGACTCGACAAATATTGGATTTTTGAGGCCAATGCAAGATAGTTAATTTAGAATTTTAAGGCCTGATAACAATAAATAAGCCAATATCATTTTTTTTTTTTTTTTTTTACATTTTTTGAAAAAATTGACGAAGACATGTACCAAGCAGGACACTTAACTGTTAAAAAATAAACTTGGCAGTAATTTGTTTTGGACAAACTATGTAATGGAGACACCGTTATAATGAATAAATCATTAAATAAAGCTATTTCTCATTACTTATTTTACAGCTGATATTTTGATTCCTATATATCTGCAATAAGCTAAAAATCAGACAATATACTGGGCTGAATTACGAATGTCTCTTTTTTTCTCTTATTTCCTGCTGGTTTCAGACTAAATGAAAATCTCCCTCAGACTTACTGTACTGACCTCACCCATGTCTACTGTAGAGCAATCTGTTCTGGGAAATGACTGTAAAACCACTGATCCAATTAGGACTGACTCAGCTGTAACCCTGTTCACCCCAGACTGGTCTGTGTACTGTCCCATGGTTTGAGAGGTTTACACAGTTTCAGACTTGTTGTAAATGCATCACTTAAATTCAGAAAAAGATTGAGAAATACACAGACATGCCTTATCATTGACCACATACCACTACAACAGTGCTGAACTCTGCCTCCAATAAGCAGTCAGCACTTCTCTACCAATATGACAGAAAGACTGATGATGTGATATTTTCTTATTTCTATTTCTATTCTCTAAGGATCAGCACTTTGTCACAAATGTATTTTTTCTTTCCTGGTCCGCAAGAACAATCCACTGGAGACTACTGATAATACTGTTTATACCATGGTCTGGGTGAATACTTAATTCTGATTGGCTGCAGAGTGTCCATTAATTCCTGATAATGGACACCTACTAATTAGTTCGAGTGAAACTGTCTGTTCACCACTCTAAATTAATGTGCTGGCTAAAATGAGTAACCATAGCAACAGGGATGCAGTCAAAGCCGTTTACAATTTATTGCAACATGTGAACAAGCTAACATCCAATTACAACAATGGGTGACTTCAACATTTCTTTTAACCCATTTGGTCAACTTACCACAAAAAGTGGTAATGATACCACCCTCCATCATCCCTGTATCTCTGAGTCAAACCTTGAACTCATTAGAAATTCCACTGCACTGTCTCCTGATACACCCCTTAGCCTGGTAAGAAAAGTCTGGTTCGACATCCAACTATGTTTGGCTCAGTGTGACAAGGAGGGCAACCGAGAGCTATCCATGGTATCTTTCATCCGACGAGGATGGGGTCGAATATGTAAGCCTGGCACACAATCAACAAACTAAGAATCATAAAGACCCGAATGACCCAGATAAGGAAAACCTAAGAGGTTTTATGTTTGCCAGGCCCAATGTGTCTGGTTGCAAGTTTCAAGACATACTGTATATTTCCAAATGTCCATCAGATGCCAAATCTTTCTGCCTTCCCCCGAAGCACACTGTGGCCTCCGATGTGTGGTACAGCCAGGAGCAGATGGGTGTCCACTACCTTTGGAACATGATGAAAAAGATCAGCGAAGAGGTGATTACACTTAATGTCTATCGGCTAATAAAGACATGACAGTCTAATAATTTTGTATGAGACTAAATGATATTGTCTCCCTCCATCCCCAAAATATAATACATATCCTTATTATTACACCTTTCAGGTGGGTCTTTCGTGCATCTACACAAACCACAGCCTCCGAAGCACCACTGTAAGTCAGCTCTCGGACACCAGCCAAGAGAGCCGTCAGATAATGTCAGTGGTAGGCCATTGATGCAAGGGCAGATTGCCGGCTTACTGGGCTCCGTCACTGTGGAAGATATGAGAATTGAGCCATGTCTTGTTGTCCTCTAATGTCCCAACAAGCAGTGCCCTGACAAGCAGTTCCCATCATTGTTTTAGTAGCCTAAACCCAACCACACATACAGTAGGACAAAAGACACAGCTCTCGGTATACTTTAGAATTAATCAGACAGAAAGCAGTAGGAAAAGGTGTGCTTGGCAGACTGAATGACTTCTTAAGCACTTAGGACTTGGACCTGACTTGGAACTTGTTAGTCTTCACTTTTTGGTGTTGACTTCACAGCCAAAGCTTATTGTGACTTGCAAAACAATGACTGTCTGATCTCTGCGCACAGCTATCCCTGCCTATGTCCCCCCTATGAACTCTGTGCAGTATGAAAAGAAAATGACAGTAAACATATTCCAGGCTGCAATAATGTTTTCTCCAAAATGTTTTTTTATTGCATTTGGCAAACAGGGTTGCATGTCCATGTGGTCCAGTTTAGAACATTTTTGACTGCCATAATCTGTCATCATCTTTCACTCTAAAAAAATGAAAATGAGCTTCAGTTTGATGGTGTATACAATTATATAGCATGGACACCATAGGACTCTTTACACACAGTTCCCCAATTTTAGGACAATGCAGCAGAACAATGATACTTAATATCTAGACAAACTTTATCCAGTTTCTATAGTATGAAAAACAGTTGTCTCTCAGTTGTTGTCATAATCATGTCTGATTATGTAAAAGTGCATGCATGTTTTTTGCACATACAAGTTTCCTTGCCCACGTACATGTATGTGTATAAAAATATAGTGTAAGCATATATTTTGTTTAAACACGGTCTTCCTTTACATGTGTGAAAGTGTGATTACATGTTTACGCACGTGTTTCAGCTCTAATTTGAAACATGTTTGGAGGAAGTTCCTCTACATCTGAACTAACACTAACGTGGCCCTCTGAGACTCCGGCCCTCATTGGACCAACCTACAGTAATTACAGACTACCAGGCAGACCAGGCTGGCACTCCCACTCAGCGAGCCCAGCAAAAAGGGTTCTGCTGCAGGGGGGAGGAAGTGGCCTTACATGGGCACTCCTCTGGGTCTGTGGCCTGGAGCCCACCTTCATGGTTCACTGGAGCCACTGGCCTACAGCAACCTTACTCTGGGACTCTGTGAACACACACGCTGAGGTTATTGTATGGGTTCCCATTTCTAAATATGCTTTTCAGTGAATACAGAAAGAAGGGACAACCAATAGGAATGAGGGATGAGAGCAGTGCTGCCTCAAGCTCTGGCTCTGCGAAAGGTTACTGTAAATTGCAGGTTAGCATACTCTATATATATATATCATAACCATAACATTGGCAAATCAAATGGTCGGTCATCGGTTGGTCTGTCACTCCAACACTTTGATCAAGAGTGAAGGCATGAAATTTGGTACAAACAACATTAGTGTGCAAACTACACATAGAGAGCATGAGTGAAACCAGAACGTCTGGCTTCTGTTCCAGAAGTAAGAAAACCTCATTCAGAATCCCCCATTTTTTTTTGAAAAATGATCTAATATTGTTGCTTATTCAATATATTTTTAGCGGCAGTTAACAAACACCATTTCCCATAAGCCCTAGACTTTCTCAGGCTAAAACATCAAAGCTAGTCACAGCAGTCCATGAGCGAGTTGAGGCGTTGTGGCTAGCTCAGACATGTCTGTAATAACAGCAGAGAGGAGCAAATGCTATATAAGTTATTAGACGCTAGAGATTACAACCAGAAAGTTGGAAAAATGATTGCAGTAGAAAGCTTTGGTGAGTTTTATGGATACTACCCATACTGCTGTGTTTGTATTTTTTTCATGAGAAGTGAACGGTGATCTCCTGCAGCTAAATCCACTTTTTGCCATCTATCTCTCTAGCCATTCACCCAACTCATCACCTCCAAATATGGACATTTGTCACCTTACATAGACGTCATCTGAACTGCCTCACTTCTCCGGCTAATATTCATGTGTCTATCACAACAAATGATCCAAATTGACTTTCCATTGGTATAAATTTTAACACATTACGTGCCACAACCACTTAATGCAGTGTTAAGAGGTCGTGTTCATTTCATGTAGTTCACATAAGAACTTCAGTAGGCTAGATCAAGAGGTAATGATATATAGCACAACCACTTTCTCTCACTCTTCTGAGAGCTAAAATGTGATTGCTGTTTAGTCTTTGGAGCCATTTCTAAGAAAAACTATGGTAACCATAGTCCTCGGGGTGAAGAGCATTGTCATCCAGTATTTGATTGCATTATATTGAAAAGTGTTCCTAGTATTTTGTCCATGCCATTAACATACATGAGGGGGGCAAAATATTAGGGACACTTTTCGATATAATGCACTCCAGTATACCATGACCACCCACTACTACCTCAGTACTAAACATAAAGCAGAATTATCACCTTTCTGACAATGTCAACAAAAACTGAAAATGTATAAGCTTCATAAAAGTAGAATTTATGGCAGAGCTGTTGTATTGGATTGCATTAGATTGCACAGGTGTTTCTAATAAAGTGGCCGATGAGTGTAACTTAAATGCAAGGGCAGGTAATGCAGGCATGTTAACAAGTTATATTAAATGTTACATGTTACTGTGCTAGCTGGCAGTAAGATGCTACACATTACATGCTAGACATTAGCATGTTAACATATTGTATGTAAGTAAAATGTTAGCATACTAACAAGCTAAACAGTGCACGTTGCCTTTACTCCGGCACCACCTGCAGACCCAGCTTTCATTGTTTGCCCCACTAGTAAAAAGGATGTAAGAGTAAAGTTGTATCTTTAATTTTTATATATTTACACCTTTAACATTTGTTTATTTTGTGGTGTGTGGTAACATTAGCATCTTGTCCTTTGGGGAAGGGGACTACGTGTTTGATGGGAGTGAGAATGTACATAAAATTGCGTTACATTACAAAATAATAATAATAATAAATTTATTTAGTATAGCACCTACATAACACCCAAAGCAAGTGTTTATGGGCATGAACTAACATGCATCTCAACTGGTTTGAACTCTAGAGGGGAACACAGTCCATCATACTGAGCTAAAGTTAGATTTGTTTTCCTCTCATACTTCCAAAATCTCTGACCTGGCAGCAGGACAAATCACCAAACTGGGCATGTGTGAGTATAACCAAACCAAATACAGAAAATTTGGATCAGAGAGAATCAACAGTGTAGTGAGGGAGAAGAAAGAGGGAAGGAGGGGTAATGAGAAAGAGAGAACAAATGAAAGAAAGAAAAACATTGAGAGAAAGAACAGACAGAGTCTATTTTCAACATGTTTTCCATGTTTCAGCCTGTTGCTGCACAGATGATGAGATGTTTTCCATTAACTGGAACAAAGCTCCATGTTCCTCACCTTTTGTTTATAAGCGTTGGCAGTTCAGATCCTCTACATCGTCAGCAGAGGTTTGGCTCTGATATTTACTTCTGACAAGTACTTTAAAAAAAACTCCAGTATATAAACATTTATATCTATATATATTATAGATATCATAAACCAAACATCACTCTGTCGCCTCCAACTAAGTTCAGACTGCAACAGCTAGGCTTCTTACTGGTTTTAATAGACGACATCACATAACCCCAATCTTGGCATCTCTACAATAGCTTCCTGTTCAATTTAGAATTGATTTTAAGTTTTAATGATCACTTTTAAAGCACGTCTTGGTCTGGCTCTAAGCTACATAATAGAAATGTTGACCCATGAGCCAGTTTGCAGCCTTAGATCCTCAGATGGGATCCTTCTGGCCGTTCTAAAGTCGAGGCTTAAATGCAAAATATGTAATTTCTGCTGCTAGGTGTCTCTCAATCAATAATCAAAAAAATAACAAAATATGAAGTTTGATGACGTTGTGAAGTAGCATGGGATCATGGGAGTTCTTGTCTTCATTGTTAAACAACCAGCTTCTCCCGGTTAGGATTCCTTCAGGATGTTTTTACTGGGAGGTGAATTATTCGCAGAGGTCTCCTCCTCTCCAAAACAAACAGACTCAGTGATTAAAACTGGTAAAACACTGAATAAAGCAGTTTCATGTTAAAAATCAGTGTTTCTCTCACACTGAGGGGCTGCGAGCTGAGCTGCTGCTAATGTTTGCTCAACTTGTTTCTCTGACAATTTAAGATCCAGATGTTCAGCAGGTTTTTACCATAGCTGAATTATCCACAGAGGTCTCCTCCTCTCCAAAGCAAACAGACCCAGTGATTAAAACCAGTGGACATAGTGAATATAGCAGTTTCACGTTAAAAATCAGTTTTCTCTGATGCTGTTTGGTGGACACAGGATGTCTGGTAGGGGGCTCTGTGTGAGCCAATCTGCTGCTAACGTTTGCTCAGCTTGTTTTTCTGAACTTAAGATCCAGACGTCTGATGACTAAAATCCTTCAGCCAGTTAAAAGATATATAATGACCAAGAAAGTTAATCGTAAAGCGTGGCTTAAAACTGAATAAAAGTCAATTCATGACAGTTTCTGGCAGGCTACCACAATGCTACTATCTTGCATGCGTATACTCTCTGGTAGACGCCATTATGGTGGACAACCACAACACCAATGCATGCACACAAGATGATGATCATCTTGTGCACATATACTCTTTGGTAGAGGTGGTATGACGCCACTGACAGGCAACCAAATGAAACGGACCGTTACCTTGATTAAAATTAGGGATTTCTCTCGGTTTGAAAATTGTTGGAAACATTTGGGATAATGTAAATACACAACTCAACAAAATATATAACATATAACATTTTTAGACAATTTAATGTGGAATAGTTACATATTATAGCTTTAAATCTAAAGGTGACTTTTGTCATCAGGGCCTCTCAGCTTTGGAACAACCTGCCTGAGGGGAGAATCAGTTCTTTTAAATCATTTCTTAACTTAACCTTCATTTTGACTACTTTTGTTTAATCTTGTTTGGCTTCCTGTTGTTATATTGCCTTATGAGTATCCTGCTTTTGCTTTGTTTGTCAAAGCATAATTAAACTTATTGTTATTACATTACTTTTGACGTCACCACTATGTAAATGCACTAAAATTGGTAACTGAAATGACATTGGCAGGCAAGTCTATTTTAAACACCAATTGTCATTTTATGGACATAGTTGTGTGGAGTGTCGGACACGTAGTGTCTTTTTAAGTAACAAAAAAACAGAGGAAAATGGAGTAATGTAAGAACATTTATGAATCAGTACTGTTCTCTCACAAATACTGCAAATGCAGCCATTAGAGAGAACATTTGAATGTTTTCATCTCTGTTGGTCAGGAACACATCACAGCAGCCTTTGAAAAGCTATCTGTCCAGCACTAAATGTTGATGAGTTGAATGCAGGGTGGGTGAAGACAGCCAAAAACATGGGGGAAATGGGTCATACATTCTAAGTCCCAACACCAAAACAATTTAATTTATTCATAATTTGGACTACAATTGCCTTAAAACCTCTGAGATCCAGGCTGCATTACTAACTTTTATACTAATGATATACTGTATAATGTATCAACAGTTCAAAAATGTGTCTTTGATTGCGCTTTAGCAGATTATATTTTAAAGATTGGGAAGACCCTCCCTTCAGAAGCCTAAAAAACAGTCAAATATCACTATCTGCAGGAAATAAATGTGTCTAAGTCCAAAAAAAACATCAAACATACAATATTGACAACGTACATTAAGACCCAGAAAACCAAAGGAAATGTTTAAAAAGACACAAAATATACACCTGGGAGGAAAAATGAAGAAATTAATGATTATTAAAGTCCCCCCTACATTCATCTGCTAGAGAGGGAATGTTTTCAGTGTTCACCTAAAATCTGGGTTTAAGGCGTGTGTGGATTTGTGATATCACGACTAGTTTGGAGCCAATCATGGGCCAGTATTCAATTTGCACAAGTGTGATGTGAAAACTAGAAACCTGCAGTGCACATGAACTAGAATGGACTTTTCAGTGAAGCAGAAGACATATTTTGTCCAGCAGTTAAACTTCTGAAATGAACAATATTTTTATATTCATAGATTCTGGAATTAGGGAGAAGTTGTAAATCTCATTTTAACAAGATAACAAGATAATTGAACTTTCTTTGTGGAAAAAACATACCAGACACAAATTATTATTCAAAGTAAAGTATTTTACATACATCTTGAAACATGTCTGGAAGGGGTCTTTAATCATAATTATTTTATATTTATGATTACATACAACAGGACGTGGGACCCAGGTGAAGGTAGTTGAACACTGTGTCTACTGGACATGTTTTTGCACGTGTTTCATCCAGGGCAACAGTCTAAATTCATTTTACGTAATTTACATCAAACTTCATGCTGTTATGTGTTCATGTGCTGTGGCAGCCGTGTGTTTGTACTTCCATTTACTTACTGATTACTCTCTAAGACTGGTGTGTTAAAGTCCAGTATGAGTGTGAGGAACCAGATGCCTGCAGGGGTTGACATGAGAGTATTATAGTGAAAGAGAGAGAGAGACAGACAGAAACAGGCAGCTAAATATACTCTCTTAAATGTCAGGTCTGAGTCTGGACCTGTCAACAGTCAGAAGAGGGTTTGGGTGGATGCCACATAAATCTGCCAGCTACAACCACTGTGCATGTGTGTGGTATCCTGGTTTTAGGATAAGATGAAACTTTGCAGCATTAGTGCAGGTTGAGGTGAAGTTTATGTGTTTATGAAAGGGTTTTATCCACTTGTTCCCTTGCCACATTTTCACATTTGTCAGGAAATTGAAACCAGAAGACACCCAACAACCAAACACGGATAACACAAAACAGATCATGTGATTTGGGTGTTTTTATTATAATGTGATTATGTGATTTAGGTGTGACCATCTGGGAATTTTGGATTCCATATTGAAACATGGTGTATATAACTTTTTCCCTTAAGCTCTATAATTTAAGATCTGAACTTTTTTTTCCCAAATAAGGTCTTACATTCCCTATTGGATTCTATGCTATTTGGTGTTTAATCTTTTCAGTGTTTGGATTTTCTTGCAGATTAGAACTTGTGCACACATGTTAAGAAGATCTACATTTATTAGTCATTCTTTCTCTACTTTCCATCACATTAATCTGTTGATTGACAATTATGCAGTTTTTATTATTATGCAGGGCAGAGTGAAAGCTTTTCAGGGATTAGTCCTCCTGAACCCTAGACAGAGACGTATTAGTTGGTCACGCTGTAACTGTGTTTATAGAATAAACTCGGCATGTTAAAGTTTCATTAGAGGAAACACTGTTTTTTGTTGGTGGATTTTATTGGGTTTTTCCATTTTATTTGATGCTGCGCTGGCTCCACGAAGCTACTATTTTAATCGCTGATGGCTTTCTCGCTGGGCTTTGTTCCACTTACTGACAGAGTTTTTGCAAAGCTTGTAAAAATCTTTTTCAAAGAGCTCAAGAAGATCCGAGGAGAGAGGGAGGGAAAAATGAGGCAAGAAGACATGAAAAGGATCCACATCATCAGTTAAAACTCCTTTGACACACTGTAGATGCTGTTCAGCTACAGTGTGTTTGCATGCATTAAAAACTGTTCCTTGATTTTTTAAGATAAGAGGGGTGCAATTTGATAGTATTTGGGTTCTACTTATAACATTTGCAAAGTATATATGCACTTTTTATCTTTTTTGGTTTATGTTGTAATCATCACACATTACATATTGTTATCCCTTTATGACTTGTCTGAGTGAGTCAGGTCTCACATTATATTTTTAAAAAACCTTGACAGAGTTGTCTGTAAGAAGGCATGTTAAAGGTGTGGATTTATAGATTGTGTGCAGTACCTGCAGTTAACCACTAGATGGGGCCATTTTTTATTTCTGGATTTAAATTTTCATTTGGTGTTCATTTCTCCTCATGGGAAATCCTCATTGTTTTTGGCTTGTATGCTCTTTGCCAGCAGAGGGCAGCATCCTCCTCTTCAGTTCTAGGTTGCAGTAATAACATGCAGTTATAGGCTGAATAAATAATAATGTCAGAATCTATTGTCTTAAAAATATGAAATATGATATGATAAAGTAAATAACCCAATTTATTTTTGTCATGTTGTCATTGTGAACATATGTCTCACAAAAAAAACCACAATATTTCTTCACATTATGAAGTTTAAAGAAGTATGAAGGGACTTTTTGACTTATTGGAAAGTTTTTTTTTCTTAGGTGAATTTTCCACCATCAGTCTGATCTTTTTCCTCTCTGCTTGTTTGTGTTAATCAGTGCTGAAGATCATGGGGAAACACCTTTAAGAAGAACACCGAACCGAACAAGAACATGGAAATGTGGGATCAAATCCCAGCCAGGACAAAGGAAATCTGACAAACAATAAACAACAACAGGTAGGTCACAACAATACTACAAAACCACAAATCTCTCATTATTTCTCTTTAATCAAGCTTTATTCATGCTTTGATACTTAACAAACATGATGATTGATGTAAATGTTGTACATGAACATGTTTGCAAACTCATTTTTACCGTCTTAACATTAATCTGGTGAAATACTGATAATGAAATTAAGATATGATGGACTCACCTGTAAGAAAGATTGATGACTTTATAGTCTAATATTTGCAGTTTTTAATTTAAGACATAATACGTGTTTTAAAGGACCTGCAGACATCATTTCCAATGCCTCAACTACTCACTGAGAGGAGTTTACTATCAGCTGTGTAACATCTCCTAAAGAATAAAATAATAATCTATGAACTTTTCAAATCTCTGGGGTTCACATCTAACTTGTGTTATGTCTAGACTACTCAAATACTTGATTAAAGTTTGAGGAAGGTGTTAATTCTGGATAACCCATCCTGTCTGGTGTTTCAAGCCAGCATTGACCTCTAACCACTGTCTTTTCCTGGCCTTAACCAAGTACTTTGAGTTGCCTAAACCAGTGGTTCCCAATCTGCTACAGAAAAGATATTTATTTGTCACAACTTTCTCTGATTTTTGATTCTTTCTTGGCCTCTAAAATTATTGAAATGAAATAGTCTGAGAAGGGAAACTTACTCTCCTATTGAACTGCTTGCAATTTATAGTCATGCATGCTGTGATGGGGGTGGGGGGCTAGTCGCGTATACAGTATACTGTATTTTGCTTTGTACTGAGAGATCAAAAGCAAATAAGGTTGTGAACCTCTGGCAGAAACAAGTTCATAACAATGTATCATGCTTTAGCTGGCAGAGGTTTACACTGGTATACTGTAGGACAACAAATGACAAACATTAACAGTTGCCAGTTATTTTCGTTTTCAATTAATTGTTTTGTTTATAAAATGTCAGAAAACATTGAAAAATGCCTGTGTTGTGTGACCAACACGACAAAATCCAAAGATATTCAGTTTACTATCATGTGTGACACAGAAAAGTTTCAAATCCTCACATTTGAGAAACTGGAACCAACAAAAAAAAAATTATTCAAGTATCAAAATAGTTATCAATTAATTTTCTGTTGAATTGACTAATCAATTAATCGATTAATTGTTGCAGCTCTCTAATGAACATTCAGAAATTTTCAATAGACACATTTCTTTGTTATGTTGAAAGACACATACTCCCAGCAGCATTTCATATATGTATAGCATATATTTGCTATATTTAAGTCAGTTGTAAATGAGGAACTGATGCCTCAAAAATATTTTTACTTTTAATAGAAGGTAGAGTCTAAGCTAAACTTTTCACAGGGTAACAAGGGGATTTTTTCTGAAAAGTTTTTTTTAATGCTTTGAGCTCCAAACAAATGAATTCACCTCCATTATAAGCAGATGACAGCAGAATTCTTAGAATTCTTATATTCTATCTGTATGACTGGATATCACGAGGAAAGTTGAGAAGATCTGGGAACTATGGGTGAACTGACCCTTTAATGCCATGTGCAGTAAAAGTTGCAAGACAAAGACAAAAAGAAAGAAGGGATGCACTGAGAAAAAGGGGAGGAAAAAACTTTCGGAAAAATGAAAGTTATTGAGGCAGAAGAACGGGCAGAAAAAAAATGTCAGAAAGAGAAGAAAGAGAAAGAGAGAGCTGAAAGAGGAGAGAATCAACTAGACAACAGAAAGGAAGAGATGAGTCAGACGCAGAGCGACAACGACTCTGAGTGAGAGTCGGTTCTATTCGCTGGTTTGGTTCAACATGTTTCCTGTCAGTGATAATAATAGCGCTTTGTGTTCCTCTCTGTGAGAAGCGTGGGAGGAGGAGCAGTGATGTGACACGTGGGATGGCCATTGTTACTGTCACTACAGGGGAAACAGCAACATCCCTTTTAATCCACATATGTATTTACACACATTTTATTTTACCCATTTGTTTTATGCTTTTATGATTATTTTATGGGTTGGATATTATGTCTGTTATACTGTGCTTAATGTGTTGTGTGCTTTCTGAGTGAGTGGTTTTACTATTTTTGTCTTGTTCTGTTTCAGTTTCTTTTTCTCAAGAAGATAAATTCCAATGAATCATGTTGATATGGCAATAAAGTATTGAATCTTGAATTACACAAACACTGTCTCTCTGCACTGACACGCAAATAGACACATTTATTTTTAAGCAACTTCTTTGGAATTCCAGATGGCTCAATTTTTTCCAAAACATAGTTCATTTACAGTAGAAATATATAAATACTGGTAGAAAAAAATGACAAAAAATGAACTGAACCCACATGTTTTGCATCATTTATAGTCACATCAAAACTACAAATGTTGTGTGGGTCCAGAGTAGGCTGTTTTAGGAAGACCATGTTTAGACCATCTGACAGTGTGGTCACTGCAGAAAGAAGAGGAGCTTTGCATTCATTGGCCGAAAACGCCGCTGTGAGTTAAACTTGTAACATTTTTGTAGTGATGACTGGCTAGCAAGTCAAAAGTGGAAGATCATGGGTTATGCCACAAGGCACAAAGAGTCACAAGATGAACTATTCAATATAAAAAGACAAAATCAAACAACATGGAGAGGAAGGTGAGCACTGTTACCAACACAGAAAGCTATGAAGATAACCAAAAGAATCCAACAAGTGTCATTACAGGCAAAGAACAGTGATATGTTCATAGCTAACCTGTTTGGTGTGGTTCAAACGTACCCTGGTGGGTTGTGTTTGGTTCAATTCATTTAGGATGGTGTGAAAGCTGTCAATCACACACCAAACTAAACAACCATATAAGATTGATTTTTTTTTAAAATATTCATCCCCACCAAGACATGTTGTGTGAACAACACAACTTCCTGTTGAGTAAGGTCAGATTTTCTAAAGGTCTGATGTTGTGCTCACTGACAGCTGTTTACCTTGGTTGGAGAAACAATCGGCCAATCAGAGCTTTGTAGGCGGGATTAAGGATGAGGACATTGTTTCCCTACATTGATAACTGGCTACCTAGCAACAGAACAATGGCCCCAAATCTGGATGGATGAGATCAACACAGCTGAACAAGTTGTTGTGAGTTTCACGCAAATCAAACATATTACTTTGAATATCTTTAAAAACATTAACTGCTTCTAGCCGCTTCTGTGTCAAATAAGAGGAGCAGGAATACATCACTTACTACTGATTGGTTAGTGCAAAACAGAAAAACCCCAAACTCAGAGTCACAATCAATATTTTAATATTTGATTGATACTGAAAAATTAGACTGTCTGGAATTCAGTTTCATGCTGTTATTAACTCAGCATAAGTTAATCATTACTTTTCTTTTATATTTTTACATGTATGTGTACAATACGTGCATGCATGAACCTACATATCCTATAACAACAAACAGATGGACGGATCAATGAAGGCTTCGGAAGTCAGAATGACTTACATTTGTACTCTAAACACAGGAAGTTCTGTGTTTATTTTGGTGCAACATCTTTTTTCTGCATGGAAACACAGACACACAGCTATACACACAAATACATACATCAGCCTTTCTCCCCCCACCCACAGTAATGACCTTCAGACGACTAAGTTGGCACTAAATATACCTTAAACATTTAGAAACCACATATGAAACTCATCCAGACCTCATTACTTACAGTTATGTCAAAGTGTTTTAAATCTTTTGGTAACTGAAGGTGATTTTAAAAAGATGTTGCCAAATTTCCCTTAATTTGAACTTTGGTTTTTTTATGTTTGCTCAGTCGGAGGGGAAATTATGCTTATTAAGATACCTTTGATTTTCCATTCAATGTTCTACTTGCTCTTTCTTCAATTTAATCCATTTGAAAGATTTTACCTGAATTTACAGTTGGAGCTTCTTGCTAACTAAATAACCAGCATCAAGAGAGTGTACAGGATGTTATGGAGTGTTGTAAGATTGGAGATGCTTTGAATCAAACAAAGAGAGTTCCAGGATGGTCAATGGTCCAGCAAAGAGACACCTGAGAGAAAAGAGAGGACAAGTAGGAGAAAATAGGGAAGGAGAGAGGGATAAAAGAGAAGGAGAAGAAAGAGGAAGGGGGACACAGCTCAGACGCTCATGTGCTTGTGAACAACAAACAGAATTACAGTAGCGCCCCCTATGGGTAGAATTGTATCAAATGTTACACACTTTTGGAGTGTGGGTTTATGTACAATTTCCCAAATTTGGTTGCAATCAAATTTAGCATTGAAGCGTTATGGCCCGTTAAGTGCATCAGGCCACGCCTTCAAAAATTTGGTAACCAATTACAGACAAACAAACTCATAAGTTTTATTCATGACGTATTAGCCAAAATGTAAGACACAATGTAATAACGGACCACATGGTGGCTCTGTACCATGTTTTAATATGTCAAGCATTTCCACATAAGACACCTGTCCATGAAGGATGAATACTTCAGCACTTCTAGTTTTTGAGATATCAACATTCAAACATTCCTCCCATAGACTTTCCATTGTAATTTTTAATATTTTAAACAAAATGGAATTTGCTAGAAAGAGGAAAATTAATAGCATAGATATCCCTAAAGAGCGGAACATTTTGATGTTTGAATGGTTTCTGTAACTGAAATTATGCAGTTAGCAATCAAAAAATGTATGGAAATATAATAAATAAAGCTTTAAAGAACAAAAGTGTGAATGCATTCACACTAATAATCAATGATTTTGTCAGCAGGACAGACAAGGTTTTAATTAGTAAAGCTTAGTAAATTAATTGAGATGAAGACCAACCCATCAGGAGGATAATGGTAACAGGTACAAGGCCATGAAGTAATCAATTAAAACCAAGTAATTGAAGGTTAAGGCAAATAGAGTTTTAAGTTTAGATTTAAAGGACTCAACAGAGACAGACTGTCTGATGTCAGCAGGGAGATTATTCCAGAGAAAGGAGGCCCGCTAGGAAAAAGCCCTGCTGACTTCTTTTTAACTCTAGGGACACACAGGAGCTCTGCATTCTGAGAGCGGAGAGTTTGGAATGGAATATAAGGTTTAAAGAGATCAGACCGGTATGATGGGGCATGCCCATGTAGGACAAGTACATACTGTACAAGTCAGCAGAGGCATCTTAAAGTCTGATCTTAGGGATTTCCCTGGACAGAGGTGTTGCGTGGTGCGTGTGTGGTGCAGTGTACACAGTTTGTGCATGTACCTTTAGAGTGTCATACACATAAGTGAAAAAAATCATGATTTTACAGATGAAAGTGTCCATAGGGATTTAAATTTTATACCAAGATGGAACAAAAAGATAAAAAATAAAGATGACTGATGACAGTGTTTATTTTGTAGGCCTGGGATGCTAATCTCCCGATTTGATACTATCACGACACTTGGGTGCCAGTTCCATTAAGAATTGATTCTCAATTCAAAACAGATTCTTGAAATGATTCTTGAAGGAAAGTGGGCACTATTTTAAGTATCTTGCTCCAGTATACTGTGTGCCAAACTATTCACTACATTGTGAAACAGAACTGACAGATAAGATACATGGTCCGCAGCCTTTTCATTTTAAAAAGTTAACTGCATTAATCAATTAATTAACGTAAAAGCATCTTGCAGTCTCCTGCCTGTATGAGATAACAAAATGAAGGGGAGTACTCCACTGTGTTATTAAGAACAGCCTCTCTGCTGCACCATCAGCTCCAGGAAAAAACATCACTGTCCCACATGCTGAGGTGGCAGGGTTTTTGAGGTGAAACAGATTGAGCACAGAGTTATTTTCTTCACCTCAGAGTTGGTTTAAGATGTTTAATGCTGCAGTGTGTGTTGGTCAGCTGGTCTCAGTTGTTACTGCTGATCGCTGCTCTGCTCCGTTAATGTTATTCTCTGAGTGACAGCGTAGAAAGTTCACAATATACTTCACATTCATCTCACAAAGGTAAATATTGAGTCATTAAATCAAAACATGTTTGCAACCATTGCCGTTTTTGAAGATGAATTACAAGATAACTCTAGCATGTGCATGCTGTAGACTGTCCGGGTGCTGCACTGGCCTCGCTGTTGAGTTTTGACTTTTTTGTTCGGTCCACATCACATGCTGGAATTTTCAACAAATGCGGCAGCCAGTAATATAACATTCAAGTGACAAAGCCCTTCAGTGGCTGTGGTAATTATGACAGGAGCAAAGGAAGAAATTAAGTGACATTATTATAGAGCCCATGTAGAGTGGTTGGATGGGTCAACAAAATGTGATCTTTCCCTGAACCTAATCAAGTGGTTTTTTGTGCCCAAACCTAACCAAACTTTAACCATAGCGTTGTCACATCATGAAACATTACAAATCACAGTGAGACACAGACAAACTATGTCGCTCTGCTGATAGGGGCATCAGATCAAAAAACTGTAGTACATATGGACCAATGATGTAGTTTAGCATTTTATTTGGAGGACTCATAAGTTTTTTGGGAAAGTTTTCAAAAGAAAACCTGTCCCAACATCCTCAAGCAACCCAGACAGGAGGTCAAAAATATACAGGAATTGCTTGTATAGCATGACACTCTCCTCTATGGTGCAAAAAATAAAAAAAAATAAAAACATTAGCTTTAGTTTCCTGTTTAATCTTATGGCATTCATGATTTCACTCTGACCTGTTTAGTGAATAAAAGAACTTTCCATACTAAAATTAATGATAGGTAACAAAAATCGTCTGAAATCATATACATACGGAGGCAGTCTCTAAACAAGAAGATATGTTCAGTGAAATGTCAGTCTCATAAAATCCCATCATTTGGTGAACAATGAGAAACCTGAGCAGTTTCTATAACCGCCTAGACTCCTACCTACAGTACCTCCAAACACCACCTAGCTCCCCACATATGTACCACATTTGCACATTCACCCACAATTTTTTTACATCTACATCCTGTGTCCCTTCTTCTGAGGAAAACAGAAATATGCAAATCAGTCATAACTTGGTAAGTCCCACACAGAAATTGTAAAAGATTGTTTCACTAAATCAAGCAACTATATATTTGCATTTTGTTTTGCCACGTTAGAAACTGTCATCACAGCAGCAGCGATACCCCTTAACCCCCTAAACAGGAAGGAAGAGGTGCACACTGACTTTATTCCCATGACAGTCTATTTGAACACTCAAGATAGGAAACTTAACGGAGTACTGCTTGTAGAGGTGATAGTTAACAGAATATCTAGCTACATCCACATCTCTTATTTAAAATCTCTGCATGGTTGAGCTACTACCATATTTTTATTGTGCATTCTTTTCATATACTTCAAATCAATCAATGTGTATAAATATACAGTATATATTTAGAAACAGTTTTTTTAACACTTGGATGATACATAAAGACTAAATTCAGTGGTTTTCCATAAGACAGGAACAAAATGGTAAATGGTAATGCATTACTTTGACTTAATAGTGTTAAAATGATTGTAGTAGTGGTGGTTAGTGGCAGTCCACCTAACACATTCTTTCACCTAAAGTTTTGATTTTAGATTGGATGTTGCTTTAGTTCCTTGTTCACTGGATTTGTGTTGACTTTGACATCCCCCAACTTTTGAGCACCAACCACCTAAATTGAAAGTAGCGATAAAATTTGATTTATTTCCTATATATAATTTATTGTTATACCTTTGGAGAGTTGTGTACTGTCGTGCACTGACAAGACGAGTCTTATCTATTAGGAAAATACATCTTCTTAATTACAGTTAATTGCAACTTGTTATAGCACTAGCAGTCTGTGAACATATTTTATAGGACAACAGATTGCTTCTGTTCCGTTGATTCATTCACAAGAATTATTTTAACTTGAGTTTTGTAATTAAACTAAATAATTCATAAGTAATTTCTCACACTTACAATGCCAAAATGTTTTGTGTAATGTAATTGTTTTGCTCAAGACACTTTGCTAGCTGTATGAGCAAAAACATGGTGAGCTCTGCATTAGCGTATATTAAAGAGGACATATTATGCTTTTTGTGATTTTCTGTTATTTATACACTGTTATGATGTTGGATATCTATGCTAAACATAGTCAAAGCCCAGGCTTCAACCTGCTCAAAAAAAAAAGTTTGGCCATAAACCATTCTGTAGACTTTGTTGCTAAGGTTGTTGCTATGGTTTTTCCCATACTGTAAAAAATATGGACGTAGTCACCGTGACATCACCCATCGGTTTGTGAACTGCCATTTTGAAGCCTCGAGTTTAGCGATTTGACCATCGCCATCTTGGATTTGACCCTCACCATGTTTGATTTTTGGAGCCAGAAATGACCATATTTGAACAAGAAGGTGGAGCTGACCATGGCGCTAGCTGCTGGCTTGGTTAGCACGGTGCATTTACAATTTATAGTTAACAGTGACGCTAATGCTAATTTCCACTAGCGCAAAACAGGCCTAAAACCATTAAAACAAAATGTACTCACTGAGAAAACTGAACATCCAACTCCATAGAGGATCTTTTATCCCAACCAAACGCTAGACGAGACTTTTTTAGGTGACTAAAATGTTACAATTAACTTTCATAAACTGAAAACACACTGTAAAATAGTAGCAGCTATGCCTATACTCTGTGAATCTGTTACGCTATGGTTATGTTACGTAATCAACGTTGTCGCTGTGGTACCAACTTGTCAATCACAAAATAGCCATGCCCTAAAGCGCACCCTGCTTTATCATCTATTTCACTCTAAATGGGGCCATAATTTACAAAATGAACATGATCCTGTATTGAAAAAGACTTGATACTAGCGATTGAGACCATAAATTCGTTACGAAAGGGGATCATAAGTCAAGTGAGAAGTAGGGTCATTTTCTTATAAACTTCCATACAGTCGGACTTCTTTTTGCAGCCAGTGGAATTGCCACCTGCTGGCCATTAGAAAGAATGCAGGTTTAAGGTACTTCCGCAGTGGTTTCACGTTTCAAACTGGGAGCTATCCGCTTGGTTTTTCCATGTGTTGTTCGCATTTTCCACTCTCATACTGTATTTCAGATCAGATTTTGGCTCAAGACATGTACAGATGTATTTGAGAAGTTGACATTTCGAGTAAAGAACAAGTAAAAGTAGTGAAATCCTACTACTATAGTTTGTTTCAAAAGTCTTCTGAGGGGCAGCTTCCAAGAGCTGGTCAGTCAGAACAGAGTGAGCTCAGGAGGGGGCCTTAAAGAGGCAGGAGCTAAAATGGTCTATTTCAGACAGAGGCTGAACTGATTGGCTGCATAAAGGGTTAGTATGAGTTAAATAAGGAGTTCTTTGAACTGTAAATCATACAACGATATTCCAGTAAAAATATAGACCTGGAAATTTGCATAATATACACTTTAACATCAACAACTAGATAAATAATTGGGCTTTGCTATATTTGCAGTAAATAAATAGGACTCTCGTATGGAGATATTAGCTTAAATTGACAACCCACCAAAAAAGTAAGTTGCCAAGGTCTGCGTTTTTGGAATTTCCCTCAGTAAGGATGAAAGTAAGCACTAGTGTGCACTCTATCTTGCTCTCCCATCAAGGCTCATGGCCACAGCAGTGAAAGTTCCGCACTGAAGACATGACTAAATAAAACTGAGAGTCTTGTGGGTTGCTGCTTCTGAGGCAGTAAGGTTCATACAGTACAGTGGCATAGACAGGCAGATATTACTGCAAATTTGCAGGAAATGTAATGACTGGTTGTATATCCATGTGCTGTGTCTACCCTGGTTTAATGGGTTGGTTCTGTTGTGTAGCTGGGATGCTATTTTTGAAATGGAAGAGCTAACATAAAAGAGGTCTGGAACCACAACATTTAACAGGGATCGCCAGTAGCACTGAATCATCAGTATTCTCTTTCAAAGACAACAAGATAAGTCCAAATACAGCAGACAGGTAAACTTTCTCAATAAAATAACGGGATTATGAATGTGATTTGGAGCTGCAGTCTGCTCTTCCATTTTGCCATTCTTGTGGTCCTTTTATTGCTCAAACATTTCTAAAACAGCTGTGGTCTGCATGCTGTATGGGCGTGTACATAGTTTTCTCTCAAAGTCTCTTGCTTTTGGGTAAACCAAGCAGCTACAGAAGGGCAGGAGTTTTAACCCAGCAAGTGTCTTTTCTGACCTGAGGGAATTTCTATCATCTCATGTTTGCACATCCAGGCAAAGGTATTTAAGGGAATAGTTCAATATTTTGGGAAATATGCTTATTCACTTTTTTACAACCATTAGATGAGAAGATTGGTAGCACTCTCATGTCTGTATGCTAAATATAAAGTTACCACCAGCAGCTAGCTAACTTAGCTCAGCATAAAGACTTGAAGCAGGAGGAAACAGCTAGCCTGGCTTTGTTCAAATGTTACAAAATCTACCTGGTTTATGGTGTCTGGTTTCACTTGTTAACAACCCTTTACAAATATGTAACACAATGAAAATAGCTATTTAGGCTAAACTTCCATTTATCTGGTGTGAATACATAGCTAGCAATAATCATCTTATGTTTGTGAATGCTCCAAAGTTGGAATAAAAAGTTCAGCCATTCTTCTCATTAAAGTCCAATTGAAATCACATTTAGTCATCCTGTTTTGCAGTCAAAAAATACTGTGTCAATATGTTTGTTTAATTTATTGTTAATAGATTTTATTATTAAAAGGAAGACAAAAGGACATTTGGGAAAATATCAGAAAAACTTTTTTTCATAACTTCTGGCAGGATGCTAGAGTTGTGGTGTTACACTGTACAGAAAGAGAGGCAAAGTAAACAACAAGGCGACATGTAGCTACACATTGTAGCTACATGTCGCCTTGTTGTTTACTTTGCCTGCCCGTTGTTTTGCCTGTTGTTTTTTCCTGCCCGCATTCCATGAAGACCTGCCCTACTCTGCCTCTGATTGACAAGTACTTGTTGTCTTCATTGGTTAGGTTGGTTAGGTTTAGGCATGAGGAATGAGATGGTAAGGGTTATGCTGCAATCCATTGTACACAGAACTAAAAAAATTACCTCCGACACAGAAAAGTGCAATGAAACGGTCATTCAAGCTGGAATTCCAAGTCGGAAACAAGGGCAATATCCATGTAGCCCAAATTTGCCAACAGAGACATACCTGACGTCACAGCATTATGGCAGCGCACACACAGGGTAGGTCTTTGCAAAGTGCAGGTGGGAAAAAAAATGATGCCTACATGTCATGGACAGACGGTGTGCTGTTAGCAGTGGTATTTAAAGAGTAATAGACGACCACACCAGCATCTACACAGACCAAAGTGACATTTTTTAGGTATGTTTACATGCTGTTTAATGTGCTGCTGCTGAGCAGCTAATTAACTATCTAGCCTGCTAACTGACATTAGCGGTGCACCTTTCACCAGTGAATGTTTGTTTAGTGGCTCGTTGAACAAGCTATGGTGCAGGACAAGACTTGTGTTCTTGTTTGTAAGATATGTAAGAAGGAGACTTCAGCAGGAAAGTTAATGTGGCTTATGTGTTGTGTAGCAGGTTGCTTTCTGGCTGTTGGTCAGTGACTGCCTATATTAGGATGCTGACATTACGCCTTTATGCAAATATGGCTTAAAATGAAGTACAGTCATTGTAGGAGAAGTAGTTCTGTATCTATGTAGACAGAGAACTAATAATATTCTGACAGATCAATGGAAAGACTGGGGGTGTAATCATGAAACCTATGAAACATGAATTCTGTGTTTTTAAGCAGAACACAACACATGGTTTACAGAGCAGATATGTATGCTGTAGAAGGAAAAAAAAACTTTCAGTTTTCGGAATTTCAGTTAAAGGAGTAGGTCACATTCATGTTCCCCAGAAGATGAACCCTTTTGATTTTAATGACCTCATGACCTTTCCTGTAGTGCCACCTTCAAAACAAACGTTGCATTTGTACCCCTGCTGTAAGGCTGTCTGTCTTTGTGCTGATGTTTTTTCTAGTCACCACATTTAGGTCTAGTTTGTTTATATAACAGCAGGCTTTAGGTTAATTAGTGTGTGGGTTTTTTTTATTTATGACATAATTGCAGCCCAGATGTGAGGAGAGGGAGCGGTCCATCTACACTGTAAAGGGGAAGTTAGTCGTGCAGTTCGGGCTGCAGTCATACAGCCAGTGAAATTTGATACATGTACACAATGTTGTCACAGTTTAGTCATTTCTGTTTGGGATTCAAGCAACTTATGTACCAAAACCCTGCAAAGTAGTGTTAATATAACACCATAAAACTGTTCATATAGCCGAGGGGTGTTGTTTAATGGTTTATGCTGTGAAGCAGAGCCATGTTTCCTCTTATTGCTTTGTATGTCTGCTTGTCTGTATGAGTGCTGTAGCCAGTTTCTCTTGTGGTTGAAGGGAGGGTGACATGACACTTCATTCAGTAGCTGTGAAACACCACGCCAGGAAGTGAACTGGGCTGACGCGACGCTCTGCAGGACTCAAAGCACCGATGACACAGATACAGACAGAGGAGCAACTCAGCTGACGCAGCACTCGATGGGTAAGTTTAATTAAACATTATAACTACAGTTGATCCAAGATGTGCATTTTATGGATAGTTTGGCTTTTCAAAGACTATTATTAGGGCTGGCTGCATGGCTGCTTGGTTTATTTGATTCGTAACTCATACAAACGGTGCAGCTGTCTACAGAAATGAAAGTCATTCTGATCACTTTTTCTAGTTTATTTGCTCTTACTAACTCAGTGTTGTGTAATTATGTAAGACAGACCGAAGCCAAAGCTTACAGGTGAAGGTAAAAAGTCAGAACCCTCACCATTTGATCTATGCAGAGGACATGGATATAAAGAAGCAGTATATTCTGTATTGCATGTCAGACTTGTTAGCCCTGGGGTTACAGTATATTGTAAGAAAAAATGCAGCATCAGACCATTAGCTCTTACCAATATAAGACTTATCAGATGTTTACTATAGAGATACATACAAATTTACTAGAACAGGCAACAGAGAGGTAACATTTATGCATTATTGTTCAAATTCAAACAAGATGTTTCACTTTTACATGAGAAAAAGACTTGAGGATAAGTTTAATACAGTCATCTCAGATGAACTTCCCTAAATCCAAGGCAGTATAGGAAAGCGCGGTTAATATCACCCTAAATTTTGATACAGTCGCATTACCAGCTTCCTACCTGTAGCCCACATAATAATGTTAGCTAATGATATGCTCTTACCAATCAATAAGTCAATCAATCAAACTTTATTTAGACAGCACCTTTCAAAAAAAATCAAAAGCATCAAATGTGTGTCATGTATCTGTTTGAACACATGCTAAACTCTGCTGTGATAGTAGCACAACTGTGGTGTTATAGCTGTGTGTGAGTCTGTCTCGCAATCTCATGGCTTTTTTTTTATTGACTAGTTCGTCGTAAAAAGGTCATTAACCCTGTTTACTATGTTTGAACACAGGACTTCTGGTTTATGTGGCGCCTTGTAAAGCCAGTTAGAACACCATCATATATGTGCTAGTAGGGATGTCCAATGTTCTTCATGTGAATCTAACTATAAAGGAATGTCTGTCTGTTTGTCCTTCACTTTTCTCGACAACCGTTCATCCAATCGACTACTTGGTGAATGTATTGCTGAGCACCCAAGGAAGTGCAGTGTTAAGTGTGAAGTTGTTTGGACATGCAACACATTTTATATTAATAAACAAGCAAACAGCGGGGGCCGTTTGATATAAATACACACATCACAGCATGGTGGGGCTTCTGGGCTCTGACTTCCTGAGCAGGACAAAGGCACGCAACCTGCTTTGTTAAAATGCCCAAAAGAGACGAATGAGCAGATCCAGTAAAACTAGACAATAGGAGCAGCCTCTCTGCTGCACCATTCAGTCCAGGAAAAGACATCGCTGCCCAACACGCTGAGCGGGTGCAGGGTTTTTGCGTTATTTTCTTCTTATTTTCTGTTCTCTTTTCTTTTTCTCAGCTCAGAGTTGATTTAAGTTGTTAAATGCTGCAGTGAGTGTTGGTCAGCCTGTCTCGTTCATAACTGTTGATTGCTGCTCCGCTCTGCTAACATTAGTCTCTGAGTGATGGCATAAGAAGTTCATAATAAATTTCACGTTCATCTCGCAAAGGTAATTGTTTGCTCATTAATCAAATTAGGCATGCAACCGCTGCAAGCGTCAACGCAACGCAGTTGAGTTCTGCCTTCTTCGTTCTGTCAACATCACATATCTGGGCATTGACAGGAGGAACTGATAACTCGTAGGTATACGATTCTGATGGATTGGACTATTTGGAACCGATTCCCATCCCTACCCTCAACATGGCATCTTATTTCAGTGAATCATTAAGTATCACTTCAGGTCAGGAGCACTGTACCATATTAATCACACCTACAAACACACAGTGTGTATGCTTCACACTTACACACTCACCCTCTTTCTACTGACTTGGAAGGAAGACAGTGTCCACCATTAAGTGACTTTGAAAGTGACAATGTATGGCTCTAGGTTTTGTTCCTGAAACTGTATTTACTTACATAAACATTCATAAACATCGTTAGTGATGCTAGATGACCTACTTCCCAATAACCTGTGTAAGTCATGCAAATTGTGAAGGACAGCAAGCTGTGATTGGTTAGGGTCTACCGTGTACTCTGTCTTTGCTTAATCTGACCCAGTGACCATCTCAAAAGGCTAAAATATTATGTTGTCTGGTCTTTGCATAAAGACAAGAAGGGGATTAAAGTCAGTAAGTCAATGAAACCCTCTTTCTGTTACTTTCAACTGTCTGTGGTCACTCTGAGGTTTGTGTGTGTGCAACAATGCAGGTGTTCATTGACTAAGACTTTCTATTTCTGCTGCAAGACAAATGCATGACTATAGATTGATTCGACAGAAGGTCACAGAAGACTAACTTGCTAACTAAGGCTCACCTATTAATTACATATCTAGATACATATTCCACAATCCAATACAAAAACTATACAGATTCATTTGTAATAATATAATATTCTGCAATAAAAAGTAATAAGTGTGTAAAAGTTTTTCACTAAAATGCTGCTGACTGCATATTTTTTTACCTGAGTCTCTGGGTCCATGTCATCCCTCTGAATTTGATATTTTCAATAACTCTGTATGGACTCATGTCTCTGTAAATAAAAACAGCTTATGGCTTCAACCAGGAGGAGCTAGCTAGGGGTCAGTTGGAAATAGCATCAGCAGTCAGCTGACTTTTCTGTCATTGCCTTCATAAATTAGTAGGAAGATGTGTGGCTCCCCTGGCATATTTTATGATACCTCTGCATGTTTTAAAGACTGAATGCAATGTAAACTACAAGCAGCGGTTAACACGCTGGTGTTGACATTTCTTTCAGTGTGGGAATGTGGTGGAGAAAGAGATAGGGAGGGGACTTTGGGACCATCGTTTTTTGACAGCTGTATCATTTTTTTCCAAATATTATGCGGCATTTGGGTCGGACCTGCGGTTGTTTATTGATGTAGCCGAGTCTCTGATTCTATAGATTGATGTTAGTAGTCTCAGACTTTCAATGAGCAGCGTTAGAAAGGATGTAACAAAACTGTCTGTACACTGGACAAACAACAGTTGCGATTTCTTTTCTGCAACACTACTGACAACATTGTCAGTTGACACAGTTTTTAAATATGTGTTACACTTGAAAATAGATCACATTAGTTACTAATTAGTCATTAGTCATTAATTCAGTACAGTTTAGAAAGTGAGTGACTTCCAAAAATGTTCAGTCTGGTTGATTATTTTTGCTTTGACTCAGTCTGGTTGTGTTGTGCCTGCTGACAAACAAAGGCCTGGTGGTTTCAGACTGGATGAGTGACTCACTGTAACAGGAACCAGTTGATATGAATATCATAGCTCACACTATACTTCACTGTCTCTGCTGTGTGTTACAGTATAGCTACAGTTGTGTAAATCTTTCTAGTTGGCTCATACATAACATTTGTCGTCTATACCTGTGAACCTACAGTCTCCTCAGAACGTGTTTGTTTTTATGTTAACTCATTTGATCAGAGATATTGTGTAGCTGCTGTAGCATGTCTTGTGGTTAACCAGCATGCTTCATATCAATGACTCAATCATCACGATGACACACTAATCAGTTACAGATAAAGATAGAAGATCAGATAAAAAATAAAGCTTGAAGTTTTTTTTACATCATCAATGTACTGCAAAAATCTTCTTTGCTCATTTTTGCATTTGATGGGTCAATATTTCCTTCATTTAATTTGTTTAAACTGCCTGCAGTGATTATTAGAATGTGAGAGGATTATAGTCAGTATACATGAACAATGGTCACCAATCCAGACCTGACATGAGACAAAATGCTGTAATTCCTAAACAAGGGCCAGCGCTTCTGTAATGCATTCAAGTTAACTTCTTAGAGAAATAAATGTTTAAGCCCCCTCCAGCTCCAGCACCAGTCTCACTGAAATCTACGTAGCGATTAAAAGGATGATTAATGTGGGATGTGGCAAGTACTATGGCAGCAAGTGTTTTTAAATTTTCACATAAATTTGTGTCAGACTTATATGGAGAAGCTTTTGCAACAGCTTTGATAGGACAGAATAGCCTCCACTCTGCAACCAACATCAACATGTAAGAATTTAGGCCATCGGGTATAATGATCACACAAACCTAAGCAGCAGCAGCAAGTGAAACTACTGCTTAGTTGGTTTCAAATTCTAACTGTGGTGCTTTTAACACCTCACAGCTTTTTCGCAGCTGTGGACAATAGTTCAGACAGTAGATCTTGCAACCAAAATTAGACTTTGTGCTGCTGTGTGGTTCATTGTAATTTAGAACACTAAACAACAGTCGGTTCACATTCTACAAAGCAACACTCAACCAAAATGTCTCGCCAGTTCTCCTGAAAGTTTTTTTATTTTGTCTTCACTCTGATTCTATAGTGCATATAAAATGTACAGAGCATATGAAGTATGTGTCAGGTTATCAGGTATGTGTCAGTGATTTACACAACACTTCTAAAATGCTCTCGTCAGCATTTTGACTCGTCATAACAGGAAAAGCACAAGTGTTACTAATAACATTAAAGTAATTACTCAAGTGTCCCAGTAAGACGTGACAGCGTGACAGTGAACCAGCATGCACAAAACCAGGACCCTGTAACTGAAGCTGCTAAATGGAATTCAGCCATCAATAATTTTATTATTTACACCTGTACTTTTCCTACCGTAACATGTCAGAGTCAATGAGCTATGCGGTCGCCAAGGGCACCACCAGCTGGAGGGGCACAGAAGAGCAGGAGAAAATCTTTTGAAATTAATTTCAGACTCCTTTGTACTTTTAAAAGTCAGTCTAAGCTGTCCAATGTGTGTATTATATAGTTAAAATACAACCCCCACTGCTCACTCTGTACTAAACAGCATATACTGAGAGGAGACTACAGGCGGACTCTGAAGGGGGACTTTATTCATTCATTTGCTCACACCACTGTGTAAGAATCATGTATAAATAACCAGGTTAGTTAAGTTCTATGCAATGTGATGGTATGATCCACACTGGGTAAAAGGTGCTACATTGTAAATTTCTCAAAGAACTTCAGTACAAAGTCAAGAGGATGTGATATGTAGCATAACAAGCTACCAAAGCTCTGTAAACAGGACTGCATTCCCATGCATGAACGGTTGCGTCTGCTGTACAAGGAACTTCTCTCCTCAAAGTGAAAATGTCATTGCTGGTATTTGTTTTTGGAGCCGCTTCTAAATAAACCGCTGTGGTCATTGTTTTCAAAGCAAAAGAGCATGTCATCCAGTGCACCGGTGTGTGTGTTTTTAATAGTTTTTGGACAACGGAGGTCTACAGCACAGAGGATTGTGATATATCAGGCTTTGGATGCAAATATAATAATTGAAAGTAGGATAATTTCATCGTTAGTTTCAGCTCTCTTATCCTTTAAGACTCATGATACTCAGGATACGGATGATAGTAAGTCTTCAACTCCATGCATATACATAGTAGTCAATAAGTCGGTAGGTTTAACAAAAGCCTATAATGAAAAACAATGATCTACACCCTGAAATGAAAGTAAAGTAAGGAAGTCCCATCCACAGGATTGAGATCGGGGCCAATTTTTATTAATAGGTATGGGCTATAAATCCAGATGTTTGCCCCTGGAATGATGTCTCAGCTCTACTACAGCAGTGATTCTCACTGCTGTCTGGCTTCTCCAAAGAAATGTTGGTTGATGGTCATGGGTATCATAGTATTTAGAGCCATCTATCATGCCAAACTGAGCGAAAAAACATGAAATATACGGTGAAATATTTAAATTCTATGAACAGAACTTATAGCATCGTTACCATATCCAGGAGACTCCCATGTCTCTACGTTGAGGCATCCCAGTTACCTTATGATTTATGTCCAGTGCCAAAGTTCATGGCAGGAAGTAATGTGCCCAATAGGTAGCCAGGCAGAAAGTCAGGATGTGTAGGTCAGGGTGGCAGATGGGTGTGTAGCAAACCTTTATTTCATGCTGTAGACTGGATGTTCACCTTCTTATTAAGTTCCCCTCCAGTCAAAAATATGTTTTTCTTCTCATTCCTACAATTGAATGTTTGAGCTTCACTGTACAGAATGATGTATATACAGAGTTTGACACTAGAAGGCTGTTTTCACATTCATCTGCTGAAAGTGGAAAGTTTCTTTGTGCTCACTGAAAATCCAATTTTTAGGAGCGGGCCTACAAGCATGAATTGTGACATCACAACTTGGAAAACCAATCATAATCCAATATTCAGTTTATACAAGTATGATGTGGACACTTGAAACCTCCAGTACACAAACACTGAGACTTTATAGTGAAGTAGGAGACATCTTGTGTCCAGCAGTTATGCTTTTGAAATATTTTCAAATATTTGTATATTCATAGATTCTGAAATTTTTAATGAGGGAGAAAACCATACTTAAACTGTACATTATTTGCCATAACCACAATCTTTCCATTGCCATTCACAGATAGTGTAAAAAGTGAAAATTTGAAAAGTGGTGGCGTAGGATGTAAAAAAAGAAAAATATTGACATTTTTATCTGGCAACAGGGTTGATCGAGGAACATGAAGGCAATAATTGAAGGGGATCTATTGTGCTTTTTGTGATTTTCTGTCATTTATATACAGTTATGATGTCAGATGTCCATGTTAAACATTATCAAAATTCCAAAACTTTAGGTGCATGTTTGTTCCCTGTAAGACAAAGCCCAGGTTTCAGCCTGCCCTGCCCTCCTGACAGGATAATGTCTCGTCGCACATGTTGAAGGAGAGTAATTATACGCACATCACGTATAATTAATGAGAATCAAGTACTCCAAGCCACAAAATTTAATCAGGACAATGTTCAGGACAGGACAATCTTTGCTAGTAAGGTTGTTGGCTGAACTGAGGGGCTACAGAAAGGGCCAGTATAAGTTATATACAATAAGGAGTTATTGAATAATGAATCATACAAAGATATACCAGTGGAACCACAGACTAAAAATATAAACCTGGAAATGTTAATATGTCCCCTTTCAAAGACAACAAGAATTTACAGTGGTGAAAAATACATCTAATACCAACAGCTCCCTCTGCTTTACAACTTTATGAACTGTGTATAAGCTGCACAGGAAGATGTGTCATTGATCTATAGTGTCTAAAATGTGTGTAAAAACACAAAGACGTTGTCGTGATCACCTGCAGTACAGCTGTACAGACACACACTAAAAGATACTGCAGAGTGCCATGAAAGTTCACCTGAAACCTCATACAGGAAGAACTACTTTTCAGGTCGTATTTGTTGACATGTATCTGTGTGTGTGTGTGCGTGTGTGTATGTGTGGGTGTGTGTGTGTGTGTGTGTGTGTGTGTGTGCTTGACCACTGTATTGTTCCAGTCATAGAGAATGGAAATTCCCCCAGTCTCAGTCTCAGGTCCTGTGTCCAAGTGTGCACGGCATGTGTGCTTGTGTAGGGGTGTGGGCGGCCAATCACATACTAGCTCTGAGGAAGCAGGAAGGAACACACTTCAGTCGACCAATGAGAAGCCGGGGCTGGTGGAGGAGGCTCCTTCAGGAAATGAGTGGTGGAGTATCGGGGTTTCAGACCACCAGCAGACTTCCTAATCGACAAGACATATTGTTTTATCTGTCCGTCTATTTGCGTCTTTACTGTATATTTCTATTTTCATCCTCTATTTATCCCTCTTTCCATTTATTCTTCCATCTTCCCTTGCATTCATCTGTGTTCTTGTTCTCTAACCACTCCTCTGTCTTTCTCGAATCTGTGACTCAATCCATCCTACCCTCGGTTCATCCGACCGTACATCCTTCCTCCGTCGCTCCTGGTGATTGAAAAGTATGGTGGTATATTATGCTTTGCTGCCACTGCCATGTCCTCTGACATGTCCGCTCCGTCCGTGAGGAAGAAGAAGTCGTTTGCGCGGAGCTGCAAGCCGAGCGTCAGGATGTGTATTCGGGAACAGAGGGATGTCATGTAAGTGCAGACTTTATCTTCATTCTGCTGAGCCTGGCAGACCTTGTTTCATTGATATCATCATTTGGTTTTCATCTCTGTCCACTTCATGTTCCTAAATTTATTGGTGTATTCCAGGATGAGTTGATCAGTCTTGGGTACAGTTTGGTTGGGTGACCACTTCTAACAACTGTCTGAGCGAGTCAAAGGGTATCTCGTTGGTTGGTTTCTGTCTTAATCTGGAATATTTTCTGGTTACAGATAGCTGGTGTTTAGTGGTAATTTTTTATCAACGTAGGTATCAGATGGACTTTGCAAAGTGGTATTGGTTATTGTTTGATTCTGCAATGTTTCCTCTTCGTTACAAGAGGTCAATGAAGCAACTGAGAGATTTGACTTCAACATTGCAAGTTGATCAGTGTCGGAAAGTTGCAAATTTAAATTTGGACTCGTAATTCCACATAAATGAAGAAGCCTTTTGGATGAAAGGTGAAATGTCTTCAAGAATCCAGTCCAGTTGTTCTTGACTCAATGTTTTGAGTAACCTTTTTTTTAATCTCTTCACATTACACTTTTATTCACATTTGATTTACTTGCTGATG
The DNA here is from genome assembly GCF_914725855.1 of Thunnus albacares. NCBI lineage: Eukaryota > Metazoa > Chordata > Actinopteri > Scombriformes > Scombridae > Thunnus > Thunnus albacares. The sequence goes on from NC_058123.1 coordinate 25,586,468, forward strand.
CTGTTAACCCAAATTGTTCATTTGGTGACCCTGGTTTCTATCCGAGCACCTTTTTAGTTTACAGTACTGAGAACAAATTAAGTTTAGCCTTTTAGGAAGTCAGAAGTAAACATGTTAGCATTTTCTCACAAAACATTGGAAACAATGGCATTTTGACAGTCTCCATCAAACATGATACTCGGTGGAAACAAGCTGAAGAGCAACACCTACACTGCAGCAGCAACAGCAGCAGTTATACATACTGTACTTTCAACGCTCACTCCGTCACCATGCAATCAAACAATGTGAAACACAGAGAGGTTACAGCTGTAAAGAAGCTACAGTGGGTTCAAGAAGAGTCAAGTTTATTTACATTGACCTTTCACCCAAAGATTCTATTCATTGGGAGGATGGAGGAAACGGTTTGGCGTTATACACTATTGATATTGGATCTACTGTAGCAGAGCAGAAAGCAGAATGCAGAGAGGTGACACTAACAAAAACATAAAGCAGAACATCAAACATGAGGTCGTTATATTGAATGAGGCCTGATTACAGAGGCTGAATATGATGCAAGTGCATTGCAAAGTACATCATTACACCCACACACATGTCAGTAGGTTGTGTATTGGGTCACGTCCGATTTCAGGATGTGTCAAGTGCCAGTGGGGATGTATTTTATACATATATTTATTTATTTATGGTAAAGTATTGTTCTGCCCAATTTTATCCAAAGGGACTCGTTATTTAAAGGCCTTAAAGGTGAGGATACAAGTCTGAGATCTAAGCTGCAGAGAAAGAAGAGAAAATACTTCATCTATTGTAGAGGGAAAATCACACTGTGGGGAGTTCACAGGTTTGTTCCCCACAAGTGAACAGACATTTTTGTTATTTTGGGCAGACAGTAGGCACATGTGGGACTACCGATATACCTTTGAAGATGCAAGATTAAATTTTGGCTTGGTTTGGGCATGCAGCAAGCAGTGGCTTTGCTGCTGAAAGTCCAGTTTTTGGTTAAAACAAAGCCATCATGTCCATCTGGTGTTTTTTTTCTCTTCAAATACACTTTATTTTCCATTGCAGATAGGATTCCATGATGGTCCCCCAGTCATATCACCTATCAGTTGTTGTCACCATAATTCCTCAACAGGGTTTTTGTCACAGATGGTGTGGCGAAAAAGGCCACATTTACAGGAAATGTGTTTTCATTATGACCCTGTTGGGGGGAGGGTGGACATGTAGTCAGGGCAAAATCTCAATGCTTTCTTCTCTCTTCCTGCCTCTCTTCCTCTCTGCACCGCTACTTCTCTCTCTGTAACTCACTAAAATTGTTTTTTTATCTTTGTGGTTTTTATTTCACAAAGGAAATGCAGCTAGAGTACGATTATTAATCTTTGAAAACACACAGTAGAGGACCTGTGCAGTGTGTATTCATGGGTGTGTGGGTGTGTATGCATCAATCTGAGAGGAATCCTTCCTGTAGCCGTTATGGAAGGGTGACGACTGTACAGTTCCTGTGGAGTGGCATTGCCATATTTGGACACAGGAACTGATGATGCACAGGAAAAGCCATAGGTAGAGAAAGAGGACCTGATTTTACCGTTTCAGCTTTCTATGAGTCCACTGCTGCAGGTGTGTATGTGTGTAAAGTAAAAGTTGAGTTTCTCTTTCTCTTCCGCCTTTGTATTTTTTGAGAAGGAACCAAAGAAACCCACAATGTATTCAGGGTTACTGGTCCTCAGACCCTCATCAGGTAAAAATCATTTAGTCAGATAGCATACATATAAGTCTCACATAGGATGAGTTAACTAATAAGAGGATATCAGTATCTCCTGGCATCCATATAAACTAAAGGTATTTCCACACAAATCATTGTCGCTGCTAGAGCTCTTTCTGAGCAGCTGCACAAAAATAAGGCAAATAGAACATGAAGAAGTGGGCAGTTTTGTTTTTTCGGACTTGGTGTCGATTGTTCCTGCGCAAAGTTTAAGCACACAAATATTTTGCATTTTTGCATCGGAATTTCAGTCTCGACTTAGTGTGCAACAATTTTACGATCAATGAGCTCTTGCGATTCTTTTTGAACATAGTACATTTACAAATGTCACAAAATGAGACAAGAAGGTTACATATGATACACCAGAAAAAGCAACAAAATATCATGAAAACTGGTTATTGATTAGCATACAGTAGGTATAAAAAGACAGAAAGATAACATACGTCAAAAAGAGGAAATCCATCTATAAAAGTGAAAGAGGGCTCACCCACAATTACATACTAAGTAATGTCAAACAGCTTTTGGGTTTCTCAGTATTTTAGGTATTTTGAGTATAACACGTTGCCCACCTTTCAGACCACAAGAAGATGCTAACAGGATGTGCTTGTACACACTCAAAAAGGTGCTAAAGGAGGGTTACACTTGATCCCTTTAAGGGTCTAATGCTTGCTGCACTGTTTGTTTGGTAATACATAGCAGTATGTCCCAGCGCAGACACTGTGCTCCGATATTGAAAAAGTATCAGTCAAGGAGAGGTGTTAGTTAATTTTTTTCCAGTACTATATCACATTCCGGCAAAGCCTTGTTAGTCATTCAACTGGACAAATACACCGCAGTGGAAGAGGAAAAAGATCATTTCTCAACCTGCTCGCCCTCAGTCCTATTCACGTGTTCGCACCTACGTACTAAAGTCCGTGAGAAAATATGAGGCTGAGCAAGTGGTGGAACCATTGCGGTCAGTCTTCTGAAGGGGAGGCAGACCGCTTGCAATACAAACACAGCTCTGTATGACAGTGTCTGTTTCCGAGACAGTACGGACATATCTCTGCATCTGCTAGGTAGTGGTTTACCATGACCTTTCCAACTGCCTTGTGTGTTGTGTGTCTTGAGTGAGGCGGTGGGCGCTTGATGATCATTTCCTAACCTTACACGCGCACTCTGTTTACTGCACAGACAGAGCACTGGTAAACCACCCACATTTTTGTAACAGCCACCTGGCAGCTGTTTAAATCCATGCCATATCATCACAGATGCTGCGGTGCCAAATGACATGTAAATTTGGAATTTATTTCGGCTCACAAATAATCGCACGCACAAAAAAAATAGGTCATGCAAGAGAATTCCCAACAAAACAGCACAATTAGAAATCATGTATTCCAAGAAAAAAATAAGATGTTGCTTTAATTTTAAAACAAGATTTTAAAAAAACAAAAACAAAAACAAAAACAAAAACTGTCCAAATTGTCCACTGTCCATTTGCTTTTTCCGAAACTTCCAGTCATATCCCACACTCTTCATCATTCATGATTCTGTTCACGTTTACACACGTCCTCAAATTTACTGAGAAAACCGTCTGTCCACTAAATAGACTTCACTAAAAACCACAAGACATATCAGACTTAGCAAGGAAATGACCTGTGTTCCTCAGAATTCACATGATATTTTTCATGATGATGATGTCAGTGATTCATCTTAAGACATCTCAGTTGAATCTGGCCTGAATTTGTTTTTTTGTCACTTTGTCATTCGTACTGGCAGGTTGCCTCAATCCAGATGACGGAAGTTTAGAGTTTTTAAAAAATACATGCATCACATTCCGTTGCTACTATTCACTCACAGCATCAAGCTTTATGAGCACTAATGTTTTTTTGCCCTGGATTTCGCCTCTCAGGCTACATACAGGCTGTTAGTCCTCTGATTGGTGGAGATTGTTAAGGAAGATCCTGGAGACTCAGGGCTACCTCCACAACATGTTGTATGGGTCAAAAAGACAGTGTGTGAATATAATATACTTCTAAATTTATGCTAGAATTAAACATCAGTCAAAGGTAAGATGGCAAAGGACTTTGCTCTTGATGCATGAATTGATTTTTGGTTAAAGGTGCAAATACAATATTATCTATAGTTATATGCCTATAAAAAAAATTCAGTAGAGTTAGTGCATAATCATAGGCCTACAGAAATGAACATAGTGTGTCTAAATCATAAGAGACAAAGGTACGAGCAAATTCGTTAAGTGTTATTTGTCATGTTATTTGTTGTTATGTTTATATAAATGTACATAAATGCATTAAATACATGTAGAATTCACATACTTTCAGTATGCAGTTATATAACAATGGTTTTATGTGACCTAGATGTATAAAAAAAATTGTAAATTTCACCCAAATTTTGCCTTGTTCCTCCAAATACCTTTTTGGGTCACAGCAAAATGGGTCACACACACAAACACACACACACACACACACACACACACAGACCACACAGCACATGATATGGTCACTATGAGGTTCAGTTGCTGATTTTCAGCTTTAATTTGAGGGTATCCACATCCATATTTTGGTGAAACACTTCAGAACTCTTGTTAAACCTCAAGCACTCACAGCAATAAGCTTTGTGAGCAGCACCTGTGATTAATGGACTTTTTCAGCCCGGGTTTCGCTTCTCAGGCTACACACATGCTGTCCTCTGATTGGTAGAGCTTGTGAAAGACAGCATGCAGACTCTAATCAGGGCTCCATTATTAAATTTAAATTTTGCAGGACAATCATCCTTATCATTTATATAAGTTTATATTAATTCTACATTTAGCTCTGTCTTATGAAATTGGGAAATTGTGTATAAAAAGGCTGCAAAATTGAAACTGAAGCTCAGAATTTAGACTTCATAGTGATTGTTTCACTTCAAATCCTGAGACATATCAATACAGTCCTGTCTTGATGCTCAGCATATAGATTACACATTTACAAAAAATATTGCAACCTCATGGAAACATCATGTGCAATACTCTCCTGCGGCAAGACAGTATGTCATCATGATTGTGGCAGGACTCCGGCCACAATCACAATGACATTTAACAGGAATACTTAGTCGTTTGCTGTGATTCATCAGGGGTTTTCCAACTCATGGCTGCTCTAGTTTCAATTTCAGTTTCCCTCAAGAGTGTGGTCATGGTGCTGTTGTCAGTGTGTTCTTGTAAGTCCAGCACAGCTCCTCCTTTTGTCTTTGTTAAGATACATTTACAAACTTGTCACAGATAAGTTCTTTATAACAAAACGTGTTCATTTTGACTGTGAAAATAATCGTTCCACATATGAACACTTTCATTCCAAGATGACATCTCCTCCTCCCCATTTTTTAAAAATTGAAACACCGTATTTCTGCCTGTTCTTGCTTTCACAGCTGATCAGAGGCTGTAGTCCACCGTGTTTTAAACATGTGGGTCTTGTTGCTTTACCTTACTTAACCAGTAGTTGATTTGATGGCCTGCTCTATAACCATTTCGCTAAAATGGTTTCAACACCAATAAAAAACAAGTCAAGTTAGCAGTAGATTCAGCCCTGAAAGCACAGTTACACTGTCAGAAATAAACGCTGGTTTTAAATCCTTGTTGAACCCAGACATTGTGTTTGTATGCATGCATGTGCGTGTGTGTGTGTGTGTGTGCATCCGTGTCTGTTTGTGTGTGTGTACAGGGAGGAAATAAGTTTGAATGAGTCTGGTATGCGAGCTGCTCCCGTGCTTCCCTTCCTCACAAACAGCAGCTCTCTGATTAGCATCTCTGGCTCACAAATGGCAGCAGATTTCAGGAGGGGAACTTAAAAAAAAAACAGTCATGGGTTGAGAGGGTTCAAAGCTGCAACACACCCTTATTCTCCTTACATAAAACATCAGTCAACTAGACTATTTCATGGACTAAGAAAGGTACATTACACAAGTGAACGCACTGATGTTTAATGGGTCGTTTTCTGTACAGGCTGTTGTGTTGTATGTGCAGTTTTTTCAGCACATTAACAGTAATCTTCTCATGAAAATAGTGACGAGCCACATGTTAGGAGAAGTACATAAAAGTGTGAAGTTAGACGTGATGGCTTTACGTTGGTGGCTTCATGTTGCGAGGTGAGAGCAGTGAGAGGAAACTATTTGGGTAACCTTGCAGAGATCTTAGTCAGAGTCTGTATTTCATTGTTTCATTCATCATTTCCTCTGAGCAGAGGAAGTGACCTCTTCTGACACTGGAACTTATCTGCACACTGGGTGAATCTACTGGATCTCATTCATTCATCGATGATGATTGGGATTCCCCTTTCTGTCACCTCTCTGTTCTTATTTCAGTACTTCTTAGTTTTGTATATTTTTTTTTTTTTGCATATGCTGCCAAAAACGGATGCATTCGTGAAAAATTTGATTAACAAAAATCTGGTGAAAAACGATTGATTTCATTAACTCATTGTGAAACTTGAACAACTGCACAAAACCACGACTGAGTGTTTGATCCACTGTTCTGATCTGAGATTTCAAGAACAAAGTTGTAAGAGATATAAATGAAATTTAAAAATGTGAAATAATTTTGAGATATTACCACTTCTTCTTGTAAAATTAGAACTTTGTTCTAGGAAAATAATGACTTTGTTCGTAAAATAATGACTTTATTCTTATAAAATTACCTTTTTACGGAAACCCACCGAACAACATTATACAACACAAAGAAAATAAGTTTCAGTTTCTCACCTGAGCGAAAGCTTTTGCTCCTTTTCCCTCTTTTTTCTTTCGTTTGTGTTTTTTGCAGAAACACTTCCACTTTAAAGTTTGGAATACTTCTTCTATTTTCCTCTATCTGAAGTTGACACTCGTGCACCTGCAGTGACTGAGTCTCATAACAGTGCAGCAACACTTTTCTGTTTATATCCTCTATTCTATTTTGTATGTGTATTTTTACTGAACTGAAAGCACTGAAGGGGTTTGTGTTTAAAGTGCAAGCAGTTGAACTGTAGTCGCTGAAAACATTTCAAATCTGATTCCCAAATCTGGGCTTTGCATGTACTGAAGAGTAACTATCATTTGATGAGTAAGCACTGAAAGTGGTTGAACTGTTGTTTGAGTGCACTGTAATTAGTGTCAGACGGTATGTAAGCAGTGGCAGCAGTTGAAGTTTTGAGTATTTCAATGACACTCCCAAGCATGGAAGAGGAAATAAAGCTGAAAATGAGCATTTCAGGCTATTTCCTATAGAAAACATGAAAATGCTGAGTGCACAGCGCCATCATGTTGTTTCAGTTTTGTCCGCTGAGTGTTTGACTGCTCTGCTGTAGCTGAACGAGGACTTCAGGAAATCCTCACTCAGGATGATAAGAGCTGGTGAATTTTGACGTTGTTCAGATTGAGATGAGGTTAAGTTAACTGCAGAACAGACGCTTTATCTTTGTGTGTGTGTCTGTTTCAGCTGGTTATCAGTAAACATAATGCTGCTCTGACTGAAGAACAAACCACAGATATCCTTTATATGTCCTCTTGAAGTCCTCGCATGCGGCAGATCACTCAGAGGTCAGAAAGCAGCAGCTCCACCCTGATAATTGGTTGAATCTCAGGCAGGTTTTTTCTCTCCTTGTTTTATCAGCTTTCCGTTCTCCCTCCCTCTCTCCATCCACACTCGCATGTCTCTCGTTTCTTTTTCATTCCTGAGGTCTACAACACAACGTTGCACAGGGAGTTAACATTTAAAATCAAGATACAACTCAAAATGAGAAATCTCTCTCAGCTGTTTAAGGGCACAGCCATCCATTCAACAAAGTGGTCCAGAGCAAAATATATAAACGACTACAACTGGCAAGATCTCAATGAAATTTCACAGATGTTCATTGTCTAGAGTGAGAATTTAAATGATTTTGTAGACCTCTTGATCGTTCATCTAACACCACCATCAGGTCAAAATGTCACCCTCCAACACTTTGTTCCATGATAAGCAATTTCAAAAATGAACAGGCAGTTTCCTCTTAAACTCGTAGTATCTGTGATATCCTAATGACTTTGGTGACCGCTTGACCTTTTTTTGTAGCATCACCGCAGGTCTCTCCATACCCAAACTCAGATTACTCAAACAATGTCACTCAGATTATTCTCTCAGATTTAACGAATTTCCACAAGAAACACAGACAACATCTTAAAACACAGACTGTATGACTCACAGACTGAGTCATACAAAGGCCTTGGTATGCTTCAAACGAGGGGCTTGTCAGATCTCCTAACAGCATCTGAAACCTCATTTCTGACAGGTCTGATGTCAAAGCCACAAAATTATGCCCACTATTGCAAACCTTTCTTTCAAGCTCCCTTCTTTCATTCTTCACACAACTACCTCTGTCATTTTTGTGTTTAACACCATGCAACACCATTCACACTTTCCTCTATGACCGTAAGCTTTTCACCTTATCAGATTGTGGTCATTTGTTTGACACATATTGACAGTAAACCGACTTTGGCATGACGATGTCAGTGGAGTGCCATTTAAAGAAATCATACATCAGTATTTATGACATGTGTGGCAGGGGCAGTTTTGTTTCATCATACTCAATAGATAAACGATAATTCCTGCAGTTTTGTATCTCAGTGAAAGGGAGTGGCTTTTGGAAAGAAATCCTGCAGTAGAAATCTGGACTTCACACACACACACACATACACACACACACACCCTCTGAGGTCAGTAGATGCTGCTGATAGATTGGAGGTTGAGCATAAACACATTAGAGGATGAAGAACTTCACTTGGGATGTTTATTTTGACTACCGTTCTCTCTCTCTCTCTCTCTCTCTCTCTCTCTCCTACACACACACACACACACGCACGCCCATTACTTGAAGCCTTGAATCCCAGCAAAAGGACTCAGAACATTATGAGTTTCCTGTCTGAACTGTATGTGTATGTGCACTGATGTAGAAGTCTGTGTGTATTCGTTTGCCTAAGTACACTATCTCAGCTTGAGTGTGTTTATATGCGAGGGAGAGCAAGAGAGATAGAAATCAACAAACGCAGCCAGTGGCAGAGAGAGAGAGAGAGAGAGAGAGAGAGAGAGAGAGAGAGAGAGATACATCAGCAGACAATGAAAAAAAAAAGCACCAGAGTGAAATGAAGAGAGAGTGTGATCGGAGGAGGCAGACAAATCCCCTCTCAGTTTGGATGTGATGAGATGCAGCGGTAGCCCCAGTCGACTGTGTTTGGAGTCTGTTTGGTACCTCTGTCATGGACCTCCTGCCGACGTTAGCTTCCTCAGTGTTAGCCTCCACAGCCAGCCTGCTGAGGGAGAGCGCTGCTTTTCAGAGCATCAGCAAGAGGCTCAACAGGAGGTAGGCAACACCTGAATGACATACAGGCGGTTTTATAGGATGACTTAGAGAAGAAAAAAGACTGTTGTGATTGAGAGAAAGATGTTTTTATTTGACTTTAAGGAGAATGTAATGAATTCCAGGTAATGTCTTTTCCCCCATATGGATATAAACTATTCATAGCACCAGATATTAACAGGTAACATTGGCTACAAAAGGGTTCTGTTTGTGAAATGTGTTCTCTCTCCATTCATTAGTTGCACCCTCAGTGGAAATCTTATTGGTCTAACTGGAATTTTGGAAAAACCTCCTGCTCCGACAGAATGTTTATGTTAAGTATGGAGCGAATACACCAACCATACGTTAGAAAACACCTGAAGAGCATGTCATGCAGAACATGCAGATAACATGAGTCAGTTCAGGGGATTTTTGTTGTTAATTTGGGATTTTCTTTGGTATTTATTTTGGGGCTTTTTCGTTGGGTTTTTTTTTTTTTAGAAAGAGAGAAATTATGTGCGCACGGTCGTAGCGGACGTGCTTCATATGCAGTCACATATGGAGAATTTGGTTCTGAATTTCCGGCGCTGTCAGAATTTTGATGCAGGTTGTCTTTGATCTTGGACGTCAGCGGATGTAGGACTTTGGATTGACGACCAGTTTCAATGACAGTTAACTTCTGTGTGACAGCCCAAAATGGCACAGTGAACAGGCCCTTTAAAAGTGTATATGAGTAAGTTTGTACCCCATCTTAGCACAAACTGAATATCATATAATAGGCGTTATGTATCAGTGTCTATCATCGTATATGTTTTGATTTAGAGGACTAAGCAGCTGTTATGAAGGTAACAGGCTCTTTGAGTGCCTACTAGTTGTCTGTGTGAGAGTCGATGTAGCTCAGAAAATCCTGAAAGCTTAGCTGATTAGGAAGTTGGTGTGGGCTTTAATCCTGTCTGGATCCTCAAATATCTAATTTGTCATCTTTTTTCCTTGAAGTACAACATTTATTTCTGCACAAGGAGTCTGAACAGGAATGTGGGGGGTGGGTGGGAGGGGGGTTTGTTTGTTTCTGCTGGGATTTGATCCTTCATTTTCACAATATTGTACAACTCCTGAGGTTTAACGTCTTCATTGTTAAACTATGTTGCACACAGTGATGCATCCTCTCTTCTCTTTTCCTCTCCTCTCTCCGGTAGGACCATGTCGTCACCAGAGGTGTGCTGGCCGGTGCCGATGCGAGCCATCGGGGCTCAGAACCTCCTCACCATGCCAGGCGGAGTTTCCATGGCGGGATACCTCCACAAGAAGGGAGGCAGCCAGTTTAGCCTCATGAAATGTGAGTTAATAATAGAAAAAATAAGGGTGGGTGGACAAAATAAGAGAAATGCCTGACAATATATCGTAACTCAATAATTTTGTCTTTATTGATCCAGCAACTTTTCCACTTCAGTCATGCATTCATTTGTTGTTTTTTTCATTACAAACAATGGATGGATGGAAATGTATATAATGTCTGTTGCCTGTCTCCCAGGGCCACTGAGGTACACTATCCTCCATAAGGGCTGTGTGTACTACTTTAAGAGCAGTACCTCTCCTGCACCACAGGGTGCGTTCTCTCTTAATGGCTACAACAGGTCAGTGAAAATCCTTCAGCTGTTAAATCCTCAGTCAGTAATGTTTTCTTAAAGAATAAGTTTCATGCTTTCCAGACTCAGTTTACAAACCACAAGTGAGTGGTTACTAAACTTGTATAGTGTCCACTATATCAATTCTTGAAAATATTTTAATTTTATAGGTGTGCTGAGACACTATTGACATTACTTATATTGCATTCACATGTCTTCTTGTAGTTTGCTAATGGCATGTCCCTTGTCTTAGAAAATAACGCTAGGTTACCACTATAGGTGCTAAGCTAGTTACACTGTTTAATCCATTCTTTGTGTTTTTGGTATTGGAAAGGATAAAGAAAAAACATCACTCTCCAAACTCTTTAAATCACAAGTATCCCTCTTACTACAGTGCCATGCACAATACTTCAGCATGTGGATAAATCCAAAGCTCAGCAGGCCAAGTTATGGCTGCTAACCTATGATTGTAATTGCTGTTCAGGGGCAATAGGCTCATTGATAGAATTTACATTTGACCCTTCCATTCATCTTCCACAGAGTGATGAGAGCAGCAGAGGAGACGACGTCCAACAATGTTTTTCCTTTTAAGATTGTCCACTTCAGTAAAAAACACAGGACATGGTTTTTCTCTGCAGCCAGCGAGGACGAGAGGAGGGTAAGTACGCACACGCTGTGTATATATACAGAATGCTCCAATGTGGACGGCAGCTTGCTTAGCCAGAATGCATTTAAATTTAAGTTTATGAATAAGTACGTGTATGAATATTTATGTTAAATACTTGAAATGAGTAAATAAAACAGCTTTGGGGTTGTTGGAAAGCACTGTATGGAGCTAGGCTAGCAGTTTCCCCCTGCTCCCAGTGTTTGTGCTAAGCTAGGCAAAACACATCATGGAACTACCACTGTTCTAAACACACAGAAATGAACATGATATCAGTCTCCTCATCTAACAGGTTGTAAGACAGCAAATAAGCACATTTTTAAAAAAAAAAAAATGTCAGGGTCTTGTATGAAGTGAGATTGTATGAGAGTGTGATTTTGATGATGAACTGGGCCCACTAAGGGGGTCCAGTTCACTATGTGGAAATAAAAAAAAACAAATCTGGATACAATTACGAAAGTATGGAAGCTCCAACAAATAATGACAACACTTGAATTGTACATGCACACACGCAGACACACACATAAACACCTGCTTTATATTGTTTTTGCTGTGTTACAGAAATGGATGCGATACCTGCGGAGGGAGATAGATCACTATAACGACAGAAAAGAGTCACACATTCCAAGGTAATTTCAAATCACATCATATTTCATAATGTAGACTCTTTACATTATTGTATTGAGATTAAAAATTAAAACCTCATAAATATATAAAAAGTACAAAACTCAAGCATGAATGAAAAATGCAATGAAAGAACTCCACATGTGTTTAGAAACTGTCATTTTTTTTCCATGTTCCCACACACTTCCCTTTTCTCACAGGCAGCTGTCTCTGTGTGACCTCTGTCACATTTAACACTTGTGTGGGAACTTTGCAAACTAATTCTTGTAGGTTTCAACAACCCAGTGAAACTTTTTTTACCAGCAGATTTATAACACTTTTCACAGCCAGAAGCTAATTATGCAGGCTAATTTATAATTGACGTAGTTAACTAAAAACAACCTTGTTTCACATACTGTTACTGGAACTGGGGACATTTGCTTATTTAATAGCTTTTCATCATAGTGAGTGTCTGAGCTGCTCAGGCAGCCTGATTTCAGATAATGTAATAAATGTAAGCACTAAAGCCCAAAAGTTAAATGCTAGCTTTTGGCTAGCTGGCAAACTGAGATAGTAAATAAGTAATGACATAATAAATAACATGATAAAGAGTAAAACTTACAGTGACTTCTTCTGTAAATTAATTCATGTGGGTAGCATTCATACTGTTGGAAGCTCAGCTGAAGTAGCTAGCTTAAAAATTTGCTTAAAGCAATAACGGCTAGTTTGGAGAGCAGTCAGGCTAATGGCTAAAAGTTTTCGGATTAGCTACATTTCAAATGTATTTAAATTTATTTAATTATTACAGCAAAAACATTTCAAAAGTTCCAAAATTTAACTTCAATTTGAATGTTTCTGAATATCATGTATTAATGATAATATTATCTATGAAGCAGTAGTGACTCGGATTCAGATGCCGACAGTTTCTATGGCACAATTGAGAAGCCCATGGATATTAAACACCCCATCGATAATGCAGAAGATGGTAAGACCACATAACAAATACACATGTACGACAAATACGTCATTCTTGTGTGTTATTAAACTGTCCTGTCTCTTCTTTCTGTGTGTAGATTATGTTGAGGATGATGATGATGACGATGAGGAAGACTACCTGAAGCCAGACAGTGAATGTTCGCCGACATCTACAGGTGCCACCACACATACACACACACACACCACACACACCTAACCCTAACCTTGACCAGTGACCCAAATTGGGGACACAGCCTTTGTCCTCATTTGGACAAGCCATCCCCAGTTAACTGGTTTTAAGACTGAAATTTGTTCCCAAAGTAGCGCAGGACAGACAGACATACACACATGCGCATGCAGGCACACACACATGCCTCCACATTATCTTTAAATTTTCACTCACATTTGTATTACAATTGCATTACAATGATGGTGACATCAGAATGATCTTAAAACTGTCACTGACATCAAAACTAATTGTGATGAGGCCAAAGGTCGCAGGCAGAGTGTCTCTATCCTTCATTACTAATGATGTGAGGAAAATGGAAGACAGTCTGTGGAGAAAGTAACAGACAGTGGAAAATGATTAAGTTGAAAGAGGCAGTTGAGATAAGATAATGAATAAAAGGTCAAGGTAATTCCGGCAACTAAATTTACACACACACACATAAAGTATACAAACACGTACACAAACTAGATCTTTGATATTTTAATAGGGCTGGTCATTTTTGGTTTCTGTTTTTTAAAACAAAATCTGGCTAATTATTGGGTTTATTTGAATCTGAAAAATTGAGAACATATATATTTTTTAAATTTATTTCATTTTATTTTATCTTAATTTTTTTATTTTAAAAATACAAAATTGAAAAATCTGAGTGTTTTCAAGGTAAAAACTATATTGTTATAACTTGTATTTAATAATGTATTTTGTATGTATTTTTTAAGTGTGGATCTTGTTCACTGTAAAACTGTAAAACATGAAACAACACAACTTTTGGTTGCGTGGGGACATCAAATCTAGACTGAAAACTGTTAAAACTGACAACTTCTGTGAAAATCATTAAAAACTTGCAAACTTATTGATCCTTATTTATACTCAGTTGCATAAAATCATTTGCTATTATGCTGTATGTAATGTTTGCAATTAAGTATAATAAACATATAGAGAAACAACATTTTTAATTAAAATTGACCTAAAATGGAAAAATCAGTCTAATTTCTCTTTTTCATATACCTCAGGTCGACCCACAGGGCCTCCACCCTCCTACCCTCCACCCCCAGTGCCAGCTGCTTTCCAGCTCCGTCAAGACTCCTGTCCAACTTTCAGCAAAGGCCTGCCTCCTCCCGTACCGTCACACAACAGAATCCCAACCAGCCCGCTCCCCAAAAAACCCCCACCCTCTGTCCCCCCTCCCTCCATATTGAAGGACCCCAGCAAAGGCCCACCTCCTCCTCTCCCCTTCGCCCCCCACCTGCAGAAGTCCACCTCTCCCACCCCTCCTCCTCCTCCTCCCCCCAATGCAAAGAGAACTTTTCAGAGCAGGGCGACATCTGTGCCAGGGCTCAGCAACGAAAAAAAAGACTGGAAGCCTCCGCTGGCCTTGTCGGTCCTATCTCCCGCCACTCTTCCTGTCTGTGATCAATTGGAGACTAGGTTGATCCTGAATGGTCCCAACCACAGCTCCCTTAATGTTGGAGGCAGACAGTCGTTGGGCAACCACCACCTCGGGGTGATGAGCAACCACCGCAGCAAGCCAAGCCTACCAATTTCCCCTCCCTCGAATTATGTAGGGTCCACCCTCAAACCTGTGATGTCAGACTCCCTGTCCATCACCCAGACGCCCTCCGGTCACCCACCACCACCTAGCCATCCCCCACTGTCTCCTCTTCTCAAAGCTGGATTACAAAATAAACCCAAACCTCCTCCACCATCAGTCAAACCCCCGCTTCCTGCAGCCAAGTCCAAGCCACCGACCCCATTTCAGTAAGTTGGACTTAAACACACATTCAACACAAAATACTCCTCACACTTCAACATTTTAGAAAACCCTCTTGTTTGCCGTATTAACCTTCGAGACAGATGAGAGGATGGATGTCAGATTCACATTTGTGCTTCTAGTAGACCCAGAGATGCGTCTTTAGCCTAGCTTAGCACAAAGACTGGAAGCAGGGGGAAACCGCTAGCCTAGCTCCATCAAAGGTGAAAAATGCACCCTTTCTACAACTTCAGAGCTTCTTAAATCTCATGTACACAATGAACCTTCTTAATTGAACAGCTGTACAAACAGAAATGTAGAAATGCAGTTGGAAAAACTGTAAGAAAAACTGTCGACCAATACAAACCACAGCATCAACAAAACAAAAAAGATTACTTCACAGTTCCATAAAATGTCCCCAGAAATGTGACCAAGGGACAGAAAAGTGTCCTCTAAACAGAAGTGGTTGAAGTGTTCTTATTAAGATGTGCTTTCCCACCAGAAGAGCATCTCCAGATGGCCAGAGCTTCCGCTCATTGAGTGACGAGACGCCTACAGAGTTCAGGAGGAAACGAGAGTCGGCTAAACACGGCGGAGGAGAAGATTCTGATGATGATTACGAAAATGTAAGAGACTGAAGTGTTGTGTCAACTAATATTAACCCTCAGGCGTGTACTGCATGTATACAGTAGATGTTGCTTTAGATAACACGTCATAACACAAGAAAGTGTTGCATAATTTCACCCTATTCCTGTCTACTCTAAAACAGTGAGGCTCTTATTTTTGTCATGTTGACTAGCCATAACAGCTAACAGAAACAAGCACGTTACTCGCCTATTCTGAGGACGGAATAAGGGGATTTATCCAGATTGTAAATTATGAAGTTGCGAGAAAAGTTTTGATAAAACATAAACATTTTGTAAAACAAACCTAAATGTTGTAAAGAAAAGACTAAAATTACACCTCCTTTACACATCATTGCCAAATCAGTAGCAATACATTTTGTGTTCAGAAATAAAGCCTGTGGTTGTATATCACCCTTATAAACCTGTGAAAAAAACACACACTTACACAATACACATTTTGGCCCAGCTTGTGTGTCCGAATATACCTGCAAAATTTAGACCTGTGCATGAATGTGTAATTTTGGTTTCACACACAGTGTGGGAACCTTCAGTGCAGAGTTCTCCTTTGAATCTGGCTCAGGTTTTCTTGTTTCCCAGTGTCCTCGCATAACCTTTCCATTGACATGATTTGTGTTAAGACATTCTCACTTTTTTTACACAGTCTTCTAACCTATTAACAAACTTGAATTTCTCATACAGATTTGTGTGTTTTCTTCATTTCTGAGCACATTTCTCAATCTAAAAATCTTAATGACCCTTATTTGAGCCAGTATTATTGATCCAATAAACACATTGTTTACATTGTTTTTAACCAGGTGTTTCTATTTGCAGGTGCAGCTTCCAGACTCTGTGTTCATTGACACGACTGAAACTAGCATTGTAGAAAGGTATGACATGTACACTTTTTATAGAGCTATAAGCTGAAAAATTGTAGAGTGTTTCTGCCCTCTAGTGGCAAACATTTAAACGGTATCTGTTCCATTCTGCTTTATTTTATCCAATTATTTTATACACATTCATTGTGTCTGTTGTTTCCTTTATTTATCAAGTACATTATCTTATACGCATTACATTAATACCAGTTAAAATCTAAATTTAACATAAGAGGAAGACAGAACATGCCTTTTTTATTTGCAGCAGCAGTTCATCATAGTTTTTATTAATCAGAGACAGAGAAATAAATGCATTTTGTCAACTGTATTTGAAGCAGTATTTAGATTGTCTGTGATGGCATTTCTTTATGAATCTCTTACTGCTTCCATTGATAACTTGTGTGGATGTTTGCACCTGCAGGTTATTCAAGAACAGCTCCAGCCCCCCAGCGGATGGACTTTATGGCATCAGAAACTCAGGAACCAAAACCTCCAAGGTAAAAAAAAAAAAAGAAAAGCTGCTGTAGTCAGTGATTTCAAAATAAAACTCTTTATGGAAAGACAACATAAAAGTTAGATCAATACTGTAGAAACTAAAATCCAAGACAATATCTCATCTCATGTTTTAATGGCTGATATGTTGATAAAATATCCAATAACTCTATAAAGTCACTTCTGACTCCCAACAAATGTAATCATCTGAATGTGTTGTCCAGGTGCTGGTGGTGTGGGACGCCAGTATAAGCAAAGCCAGAAACTACCGCCTGTTTACAGAGGTAAGAAACCTGCAGCTCTCTATCACATTTTGACTACATACAAATTATAATGATTACAACACATTAATAAAATCACACATTCACTGTGGGTATTTTGACAGGATGACTGCATATTTCTGGAGACCGAAGTGACTTTCCCCACTCTGTCAGCCTTGATCGAACACTACTACAACCATCCCCTTCCTCACCACGGCTCGCTTTGCCTGCAGATCCCCTACACAAAGATAATGAACATCTGATCAACACAGTCGACTTACCATAAACTGAAACTAACGGACACCAAAGCAGGAGAGTCGACTGAAATCAATGCTCTGCCAGAAACCCATGGAGATGAACTGACCCACTCAGATTAATAACTGTCAGAGTATGTTAAAACAGATCATACCTCTCACTATTCACATGTGGCTGCACCAGAATGCACCATAAAGCTTTGTGTTAATCAGCAAGGACAACAACATTTCTAAGATTTTGACTGCTAGGACACCATGGACACCAGGTATTGTGTGTGCAGCATGTCAATCTTGATAACAAACACAGTTCATGGAACATTATTTAACTTATTTTGAGACGAACTGCACTCTTAAAACAGCAAGCAATCCTTCTCCTTTCCTGTCCATTGAAAACATCAGTTACTGTAAATACATCAAATCAATGATTATTAATCAAAGATATTAGTTATGACAAATTTAAAGCTGTTCTAAAAATCTGACAAACCTCTAACCCTAATGGACCAAAAAAAGATCTGACATCTGTGCTGTTTTCTTGTAACATTCCTGCTGCTTTATGCACACTGTGAATAATCAGTGTGAACAGGAAAGTTTAACTTAGAAAGAGATGAATCCCAGTCAATCCAGCCACTCTGATGGATGTGATGTATTTTGTCCACAGAGGGGCACTGTAACATCAAATGACAAAATACATCCAGCTCTACTGTCAAAGATCCATGTTCATGTGGAATTCTGGGAATCGGTGTCATGTGTTTACCTATCCAAATAGCCGCATTTACAGTATTAGCAATAAATCATCATCTTAAAACTAACTTATAGGTGAATTACTGCCAACAACTGGAACAGTGTTAGACCGTGGTGAATTGTGGGAGACAGTTAGTTCCGAATACGGCTCTGAAGTGTGCATCAAGAGAGAGTTAAGTGAATTGCATGCTCATATTTCTTCAGACGTGCACACTTTCCTATTACCTGGTGAAACGTGCCAAAGATTTATTTGTTAAAGACGGCAGGTGTGGGGTTTAGGACAGACATGTTGTCTCTTATGATGCTCATCACGGCCCCCATGACACCTCAAGTCTGAACAGTTTCAGGACCAAACGACGCAAAGACATGTCATCCTAAACAAACACTGATACATTCAACCTGAAATGTCAAAATCATGAATGAGAGGGAAGAAACGTCTTTATTAGTTTACACATCTTCAGCCTTCTGTTCAAACTTTGTACCTCTATGATATCTGTGTAATTAACAGGCACTCACTCACTTATTAAGTGTGCAAAACACATACACACACATCTTTCTTTAACTTCACTTGAAAAAGTAAATTTTCAAGCCCAAAAACCTGATGAAGAGTCAGTTTGGGCTATAATAAAATCTAAATTTCAAAGGGAACATTCTACAGTATTGTGAGTCCTTGGGAGGCAAAAAACATCTCACTTATGATATTTGTAAAAATTGAAAAACACAGGCCCTAACTGATGCAACATCTTTGACTGAACATCTTTTTTTTGTTAGTTGTCAACTGCAAAAATGTAAACTTTCTTTAAATACAGTTTGTATGCTGTACATCACTCTATATTTATATGTAAATGCTGTATGTACTGTAAAAACCATACATGTACAAATGTGAATATATTGTTTTCTACAGAAATATATGTTGAGAATATATAAAATATTACTGCAAGACTGCTGTTGTTTTGACTTCTTTTTTAATTACTGTATCTAAACTTTGTGGTTTCAGATTCCAGAGTAGTCAGAGTGTCCTTTACAGAAAAAGTCACAGGTTCGGGCATCATAACACACTTAGGCCCACTTAAGCCCTGTTTGTGTGTGTGCCTTGCCCTTTCTGTCTCGGTCCCTGCCTTCAGCCCATCAGCACTCTCTGCTCTAGTCTTTGCAATTTCTCCACCTGTCCACCATATGCCCCTGGACTTTCTTCCTGCTTACCACACCACACACATTGTCTCATCAGCTGCTCGGTACATACACCAGTCTAACTCATCCATTCCTGGCCAGTTCGTCATAGTTTCTCCGATGGAGTCTTTCATTCATGATGTCACAGGACCAAATGGTTTATAAGACTGAATCTCAACACATTTCAACACCTAGTGCTCTCAACATCATGGAAACAAACTTATTTCCTTAGAAGATGCTGCTTTGAGAAGTGGGGTGTCCCAGTAGAAATTTATATTTCCAGATGAATGTAACCAGCTTTGAGCGTCGCTGTCTGTGGTGCTGAACAGCACCTCAGGTCCAATGAGAGTACACAGAGATCTGAGCATGTTTCCAAGCTGATCATTGAATAGTGTAATGACATAAATGCAGTCATTGTGCTTTTTAATCTTAAAATTTGAAAGTGAAATGTTGCATCAGCGATACCTCCACCTCATACTGAAAGGAGGATGGTTACGGATCGGCTCAATGTTACTTTTTATATATTTCAGTGCTGTGACACCAATCATTGTAATCATTTTTCACAAAGTTACAGCTCATTTTGGACAGGATAAATCACAGCAGAGCCTTCTCTGCCGCTTCCTCTGAGGGCTCAGTAGAGAAAATGAAAATCCTAAAAAGAGAGGAATACCAGCTCTCCATCACAGAGAGATAAAGAAGCTGTCCCTTTGGCTACAAACATCTTCATAAACCTTGCCCAGATCTGGGCATGATTAAATATCCACTCACAGCCAGTGGTGAGAGTCCCTGCAGCCTCCTGGTGAGATGAGGATAAAGCTGTTTGGTTTGAGGAAGTGTTGATATCTGCAGGCTGTGTGCAGTCCTCTGCCTTTTAAGTGTTGCCTCTATGTTGAATTCTAACATACAGAGTCATATTTTTACAATATGAGATGAAAATGGTTTTATATAAGTATCTGTAGCTGAGTTCCTTCAGTTTTTTCCCTTTTGTACTAGATGAATCTGTGTTACAGTAGCTTGTTTCTTGCTTCTATGTAACCAACTGTAAAGCCCCTGTAAGCTGCCAAAAGTATGCAGACAGCTGTACAGATGTTGTTGAACATCTCATTCCAAAACCATGGACATTAAACATAGCCTGTGGAGTTTACATGTGAACAAACACAGTTAAGTTTACTGCAGTGTTTCTCACCAAAACAACTTGTTGAAATCTTTGCCCAGCGACATCTCATACTCATCTCAAACTCATATGAGAGTATGTATAATAATAGGGAAATAGTCCTTGCTGGCCACACAAGAGAGGTCAATGGGGATTATGATTGATATTTATATTACTTATGACTGTGTGAGGGTATAGGTTAAGTGACTGAAATGCAAACACGAAAAATCACAGACAATTTAACTTTCAGTTGCACACACATTTATCACTAATACTACAATACTACTGAATGACTGAACTGAGTTCTGTTCTGTTGTGCAGTTGGTATGAGAGACCTGATAGACAGATGAGATGACTGTTACCTGAGAAGCAGTGAGTCAAATCAAATCAATGGTACAACAGCTTATTTCTTGAAATTTCCAATTCAAATTAACAATTATGAAAGCCTTTAAACAAGTTAATGGAAATTTTGGAAATACTTGCTTGTTCCCTGGGGTGGCTTCTTGCAGAGTATTAGTATAAGTTGGATGTGCTGTGATGAGAAGGTCCGGATCTGGAAATGATGGGCGAATAAGCCAAAGTCTGGATCTGGAAAATTATGATAAGCAGGCCGGCCTGGATCTGGCTAGTTTCCAGTGGAGGAGAGCTCCTGGTTTAGGCTCTCCTAGTTTTGATTCTTATCTCATGACTCTAGATTTTAAAGTTCCTACTAACATTGTTCCAACTCCCCTTGTTTCAACTCAACGTTTTCTGAACTCCCATTTCTCTAACAATCGTTTTCTGACTAATATTGTTTCAACTAGCATTGTTTCTCAGGTAAGAAACCATTATAGTTTGCTGATTTTCAGAGTTAGTCCTCTGCTGTCCATGGACAGACGAGTTCAACTCCTGAATGTTGTTACTCTTTAAATCAAAATTGTTAGTCTTATAACAGTTGCATGATTTGGCATTTTGGATTGTAGCTTTAGCATTTTGAAATGCAGAATGGCACTAAATATGATGTTCATGGTATCAACAATGATGAACTTGTGTTATTGGTACACTTCCTGGCTTAAGGATAGGGAATGAAAGTATACACATATTGTTCTATGTGTGTGTGTGTGTGTGCTACATTTGTGTGTGTTTGTGTCTGTGGTCTGTCATATGCTACTTTTGGGGACAAATTTCAGACCTAAGACTAGTTAATTGGGGACGGCTTGTCCAATCGAGGACAAAAGCTGTGTCCTCAATTGGGGAAAAGCTGATTTTTGGGTCAATGTTTAAGGTTAGGGTTAGGGTTAGGGTTAGAGTTAGGGCTAGGGTAAGGGTTAGGCAAGTAGTGGTTATGGTTAGAGTTACGGTAAGTCTCCAGGAAATGAATGTAAGTCTATGTAACGTCCCCAAAAGTGGGTGTATGTCTGCATGTTTGATGTGGAGTGTTCTGGTAAATGTCTGTGTCTGTATGTCACTGGGGCATGACATGTTGTGCAGCAAGTCTTGGTTCTCCTTGTTGTTGGTGGTGATGACTTGCAAGCTTTCTGGTGCTCTTAGGCTGGTTTGTTCCATGATCTTCATTTCTTTGGTTGGTTATTTGAGCTCTAAAAATCAGAGTTCACAGTAAGATTAAAGTTGGTGCCAGCTAGTCTCTAGTCTGTCTGGATGACTGCTTCCTAGGGGTGAGTTATGATAGTGAATGGTGGGGTGATGTTTATCCAAGTTGTGCTAACAGCTCACACTGGGATGTGAAATGGTCTTTCCATGTTGCTGGCTCTTCAGGGGCTTGAAGGGTCAAAGGTGGCAAGGTCAGTGGTGTGGTTTAGTGGCCATGCAGGAGATGAGGGATTCCTTATCTTGATCCTTGCTGTTTGTGGAATGCTGTGTTGATGGTCCTGTTGGCCAGCATTCCTTGGGAGTTGAAGAAAGAGCTGGTCTTGTTGCCTGAGGGTTTGTACTGTCTGCATTCAAAACATGAGGGGACTTTCCCCTGCACATGTCAAATGCATTTCCTTCTTCCTACGACATTTGCAAAGCTGATTATGTAAATGCTTTAAAACCGGCATTGTTTACATCAGCTAGCAGTCTCCTTTCTCCCTTTGCCAGGCACATTTCTACATTGCTTGTAGAAATTGTTACTACAACAAGCTCAAAGGACTAGCATGAAAACATCAACCTGAATGTATATTGGGTCACCTGTGTCCTCATGCATGTATTTATTGTTTTTATTCATTTCTGTGCTTTTCTGTATGTATTATTCTTGACTATAGTTGGGAAGCCAAATTGCTTAAAGTCTTTATTTACTCAATGTGCACAAAATCCAAATAAAATAGTTGCTTGTTCATTAAAAAAAACATATGGTCATGTTTTGCACTGCTTTGCATGAAATTAACAGATGATCATATCTCTGAAAATATGATAAGCCTCAGTGAATCAGTGAAGATTGTGAATCATCCAGGTTTTAAGATATCTAGTCATAGCTACATCATCTTAATCATTTGTATTTCTAGCAGGGAATATTGCTGATATGGTTCTACTTTGTGACATATTTCTGGAAGTCTAAAGCAGTAAATTTCTGGAACATCTTAAATAAAATATCATCTTGTCTGTTTCTACATGATGCTGACATTGGAGAGAAGCCAGAATATTTACAGGTTAACATGCAAGTGGGGAAAGTGGTTTAAATGGAGCCATCTGGTCCAGAAAATGTTCATCTTGGCCTTTTGTGAATGTTGACACTATGCAGTGACATCTATGTGTCATGTTGAATTAGGGATGTTTGGCAGCGCATGGTGTGCAAGGTTGTTTTTTTGGGTTTTTTTTTTTTACAATTTGCAAGCAGGGTGTATCTGTGCTCTAACATGACACTCTCATAGTCAATTTTTGCCCTATAAAGTCACAGTCGCTCTTGTCAGCCCGGGTGTTTTGTAAAAGTCACT
Organism: Thunnus albacares; assembly: GCF_914725855.1. NCBI lineage: Eukaryota > Metazoa > Chordata > Actinopteri > Scombriformes > Scombridae > Thunnus > Thunnus albacares. The sequence goes on from NC_058123.1 coordinate 25,609,863, forward strand.
GAGTAAACTAAACTTGACAAGATAAGGTCATAAACATATATATAAAAATTCATTTAAATCAATATTAATTTAGAAACACTGTTACTGTCAGATTTTATTTTCAGTAATATTCTTTCAAGGGTCACAAGGTGTTATAGCTGTGGCTGCACGTGTTGAAGCCACTTTTGTACCAGAGCTAGCACAACAACATCTAAACCTGCCCCAAGTAAACTGTTTGTTATCACTAATGCTTGTCCTTTTAAAAATAAACATTACATATTAAAAGTTAGCATTGTTCTCATTATTATCAGAGGAAACAACCATCTGAACAAGCTTGCACCATATATGTTTTCATCAAACTTCAAGAAAGAATGGTGTCTGGAAACTTTTAACACTGCAAACATGCATGCTGGGAATGATGGAAGCATGCTTGCCATGTTTTGTTCAAAATCTGATGAGTTTAATGAAAACTCAGCACTATGGTCAGATTATCATTTCAAGTCTTGAAATAAGATGAACAGAGTGTTTATAATTTCTTAAATGGGTCTAAATTAACTTATATTTGCATAAAAGGAATAGTTTAACATTCCAGAAAATGTGCTTATTTGCTTTCTTGACGAGAGTTAGATGAGAAGCTAAACATTAAGGCTGGAAGCAGGGGGAAACAGCTAGCCAGGCTCTGTATGATTTCTAAAAATCTGCATCCGGGCACCACAGCAGCTCAAACCATTCTGCAGCGCAGTGTCACGTCATCCAGCAATGCAATGTGTTGGGCAATAAAATATGTGCAAACACAAATTCCTGGAACAGTACTTTATAACAGGAACAGGTAATTCCATTGTTAACCTGTCGATTGTCACAGCAGAAGATAAAATGATTGTTACTGTTATAACTTTCCAGACTTGTAAAATCCTGTCTCATACTATTATAATGTGTTTTTGCAGTGTTTTGGTGTTTGATAAGACTTCAAGCTCATGGATCTATTACTCAAACTGGACTTCATTGATTGGATTTCATCGTCTCAAAGTTACCTGAAGCAACATGTCAACACCAGTGTAGTTCTGCTTGTGCTCTGAACACCTCATCAATGATAAAAGATTAGTGAATTTAATTAAATTCCAGTATAATGTTTTACCGTTTGGTACTGATCAGTAAGCACATCAACCAAGCAAGTGTATTCTGATTATTTTCTGCCTTTGGAAAATAAAAACGACTTGAAAGCTATGATTCTTCCCAGCAGTTATACACATGTAGCTGATTGTTGAGTGAAATAAGCAGAGCTGATAGATTTAGATTTTTGGAGTCATCTTCACTGTTCAGGATCCTGCTGGTGAGCCTGCAGATAATGATTTTCCACAATTGTATTTCATAAGAGCCTTGATTTCCAACCATTAGATCTGCAATTGGTGTGTGGTGTGTGTGTGTGTTTTATGTGTGTTTGGAGGTGACTGCAAGAATGAGACAATGACAGTAAGAGAGAGACAGAGAGACTTCCACATACAGAATTGTACAGTGGTTTGTGGTCTATTTTTTTTCGCAGGGAATGTAAAAATCTGGGACAGAACGAGCCTTAGGGGGTATCAGCAGCCATCAGCCATCACTGAAGATGAGGTTCAATCCTCTGATAAGAACTCCGAGAGCCTATGAAACCTGGCAGCAGGCACCCCTCTGGAAAATCCAAAGGCCTGGTGATCAAAATGGTGAGAAATAGCATCAGACAGACAGACAGAAAGAAGAAAATGTAAGAGCTGAATTTGATTCCAAGATTTGTTTTTGACTCTTTGAAAAATGGGACATCTGTTCTTACAAAATGATTGGCAGTAAAACCAAAATCAAACATATGGTGCTTTTGAAGTGGTAGGTAGTTTAAGGCTGTAGTTGCCAAAATGATAACACATTGACTTATATTTTTGAGATATGATGATGACTTGCAGGTAATTTTGACTTGTCCTATTTAGAGACAATAAATAGTTCTCCTTAAAATATTCTCCTGAAGATGTAGACTGAATAAGCAAAAAACAAACAAAAACAAAAAAAAAACAAGAATGAGCCCTGTTCGAGTTGCTCTCAGTCAGTAAATTCAGAAAATCTTGTGATATTTAATGTGCCATGATCTTGTAATTACCACTAGTGACCACAGTGGCCGCTGTTTAGCGAAATGTACATGGGCTCACTTTAATGTGTTACTGGTGGAAGTCTTATGATTAGTTTTAAATTGTACCTATGGAAGTGCGGACCTACATACAATACAGTATAACGCTGCTGGTGGAGGTTTACAGGTTTTCATTTGAAAAAAATCACCACACACCAAGTGATTGCACTCCTCCTGTGTGGCTGAGGGTGGCGTTTAATTAGTGAAATAATACTGTAGTGACTGGTTAGAGTGAAAATGTGACACTGAAAAAAAGTCTCCCTGGTTTGACACAGGTCTATCTATCTATCTATCTATCTATCTACTTGTCACTAGAAGGCTGTTTTCACATTCATCTGTTGAAAGTGGAAAGTTTCTCTGTGCTCACTGAAAATCTAATTTTAAGGAACAGGCCTACGATTAGGATTTGTCACATCACAACTAGTTTGGAGCCAATCCTGGTCCAATATTGAATTTACACAAGTGTGATGTGGAAACCTGAAGCCTCCAGTGTACATACACTGAGAATGCACTTTACAGCGAAGTAGGAGACATCTTTGTCCAGCAGTTCACCTTTTAAAAATGAATATATTTACATATTCATAGATTCTGGATTTTTAATGAGAGAAGGAGTAGATGCCATTTTAATAATTTCTAACTAGGTGGAAAAAACATTTATCAGACACAAATTATTATTCAAAGCAGTATGTTTTTATATTTATTAAAACATGTCTGGAGGGGATCTATTACTAGGCTTCTGTCTGTATATGTGAATAAAATCTACTGTACCGTTTTATCATTTCATGCGGATAGTGAAGGGTTAACAAGACGTACTGAAGGAGGAAAAAAACCCTCCTCAGCTGTGACGGGCTCATTGTAGCGCCTCTAACTAACCGGTCACCGGGCCGCTCGTTACAGTCAATGTTATGGAAATGGATTTCAGCTTGAGAGGAGGAGAGAACGGGAGCCCGAACGGCCACCACGGCGCGTGGTTATAGAACGAGATCAAAAGGCGCGTGGTCTGCGCGGCGGCCGCCTCCGGTTTATTCACTGCTCTGTTCTGCTGCTGCTGTGTGTGTGTGAGTGAGTGTGTGTGAGTGAGTGTGAGCGTGTTGTGTATGTGTGGTCGGCGCGTGAACCGGCAGAATTAAAGACCAAGCAGGCCAGCGCGAGCCAGCTAGAAAGGCAGGCAGCAGGCAGGCAGCCCACGAGCGCTCAGCTAGCAAACGTTCAGTCACAGTGCGAGAGATGGTCACGTCCACACCGGGGATCCTTCTGCTGCCGATGCTAATATGTCTCCAGCACTGCACTGACGTCCACGGTAAGTCTCGAGTTCCCAGTGTGTGTGTTTGTATTTGTGTGTATGTATGTGTGTGTTTGTGTGTGTTTGTGTGTGTGTGTTCTGAATCACGGCGCGGGGAAACACGGTGAGGTTAGCTAACATTACCGAGCTGTACACCTGTCTTGGCTGCTCCTTGAAGGAATGACCGTGCGTGGCTACACCTTGAGCTAGTCAGCCTTGAGCTTCTTCTGAAATGACGTGTTTTGAAGGGAGCTAAAGCGAGAAATTTTCTGCTTTGTGTGTGCTGTTAAATGTATGTATAAGCAGTGTTCCTCTTTTTAAATTAGTCATTGGTTTATGTCGGATATTTTAGCTCAGTATTTCTCCTTCTGGGAATGAAATGAAAGGGATAAGGGGGGAGGAGAGGCCCGTTTGGTTTCTGTTGCCTGCTGTACAACAACTGCTTGTTCATGGCCAATTAGCCCTGCGGTCAATTAATTTCACCCTGAAAACACGCAGCTCTTACGAATAAACCTCTGCTTCTTGTACTGTACTGGCGTCTTTGCGTGTCCTGATTTCTCATTCACTTCCACTGTGGGATTCTCCTCTGCCATCACTATCACCACCCCCAGCGAGGTGGTAATCTATTTATTTATTCTTGAAGTGGAAGCCGACAGAAGGAGAGAGGCAGAGGGGGGAAAAGAGGTTTCAGTGGATCGCTATGGAGCGATAAAATTGACAACTGGGGTAGCAGCACCGCAGTCAACACTGGTAGGGAGGCAGCAGCAGCTAAGGGCATGGAGGGAGGGAAGTGACTGCGGCCAATTATCGACCACAGGTGATCCCAATATAGGCCTAATTATGAGCAGAGTGGCCAAGGTTAAGTTATTAATACCAACTGGTGGTACTTGTGGAGCAATTTGCAATATGGCTGCATTTAACAGTTTCCATTATCATTAATCTTTCATCTTTTTTTTTTTTTTTTTAGGTTAATCATTATTATTTCAGTCTACACGTTGCCAGAAAATGATTACACAAGTTCTTCATGTTGCTGATTTTGTCCAACCAACAGTTGAAAACTCTTCTAATTAATAACTGTACTAACTGAAGAGTTGTAACTGATAACTACTTAATTTACGTTAATATAAAAAGAAAAGCAAAACATTTGTGCTGAAATGGTCATGAACTAATTTGATAATGAATTAATCTGACTAAAAAGCCTCTAAGATGTGAAGGTTTGTTGCTTTTCTCTGTTTTATGTCATTGTTAATTAAATATATATTTCGGATTTGGACTGCTGGTTGAGGAAACAAAGAAATGTGAAGACATCACCTTGATTTTTTTTTTTTTTTCCTTTTTTTTCTCCTCATTTTCAGTATTTTTCCCCCAGACATTTAGTAGACTAAATGACTAATATGACTAATCTAAAAAACATAATTGCAGCCCTTCAACAAATCCTCGGATTTGAGAATCTGGAACCAGCAAATCCTTGGCATTTTAGTTTGATTACTTGTTTGAGTCATTTATCCAAGTATTTAAATTATTTCTTGATCAACAAATCCTATCAGCACTAATTCACATTTTTATACTTTTAACACCGCTGACTACCAAACACTACTCTATTTAGTAAAGCTCATTAAATATCATGTCAGCCTGTCATGTTGCTGAGTAATCCTGATCCAAGATACTATGTATTTATCACTAATCAAAAAAGACATGGTTTGTATTACTGAAGAGATCTTTATTGGGCGTTTGGTTACTTTGCACTCTACTAACGTAGTTTTTTCCCCCCCAATTTATGGGTAGTTAAAAGTATTGACTACAATCCAATGAGTTTGTATTTTCAAGGTTCCCGTAACCAATTTTAAGAGCTGTTCAATAACTGAAATATCAGAATTCAGGGAGATAGAAATGCAGGACCCTGATGGTCCTGGGTCAGGGCTAGCTGCTGACATTGTGGAGGCTCCTTTTTTAGCCACAGGTCCATTAAATATATACATAACTTTTGGCACCATTTTAATGCAGTTACTAATCATTCCAACAGTGGTTTGCACACAGGCTAAAAACAGCTCAGAGAGGCAGAGTGAGCCGTGTTTGGCTGCTTCTGTCTTGCACAGATTTCAGTCTCTTGAATTCCCACCTACCGTGGAAAATGGCCTTTGGGGGAAACAGTGAAAACTAGTGCTAGTAATGTGCACACACTCCTCATAGCATACACCCACCAACTCCTCCACCCCCTCCTTATTCTCAGCTCCAAACCCAAACACACATGTACGCACACACACAGATTGAGATTGTATGAGCCTATTTGAACAAGACGTCACGCAAATTAGATAACGGCTAGAGCACCAGCAGCAGCAACACTGGCCTGATTAAAATGGATGTATTTTCCCTCCATGGTTACTGTGATACCATGCTAGACCCAGATCCTCAGCTATATGAGAGGGGGGGGGGGGGGGGGCTGTGTGGGGGTGCGCTTGGTTCTTGAAGTGGGCGGGGTGGTGGACAGGAGGAGGAGGAGGATTACACTGCAGCCGTTTCTGTTACTGGGGAAAATTGCATTACCATGACCTCCAGTGTGACAGCATTTATATAAAGCACAATGATCTCCTATTTTTGGAGGGAGACATTTCAGTGCAGCTCAACGCCTGTTGAATCTTTCAAACCCACAGGGAGTCCTAGCAGGTGAATGATTATAATGTGAAGTGATCTGTAATTTCAAGCTCATGCCTTCAATTAATACCTGTATCAAGATACTTAGATCTTTAAAGGGGACCTATTATACTTCTCCTTATTTTCAGTCATTCATATATTTAAAAAAATTTTATTCATTGTCAGATGTTCATATTAAACATGGCCAAAGTGTCAAATAATGTAAATATATTTAGAAGAACATCTGCGTGCATAACAGTGACCCAAAAATGTATTACTGAGTAGTAGGGAAAGTTGTTATCAGAAGGAATAAAATGGTATAAGGAAAAAGGTTGTAATATTGTGGGTTTAAGCATTTGTGAAATATTGTGAAAAACTATGACTGCATACCCTGGGCAAGGAAGAAATTGGAGCCAAAGCAGACCCAAACATCCTCCTGTAAAGTATACAAAACTGAACTAGGGTAGCTATTGTCTGTTTTTTATGTGGTAGAATTCACCAAATTACTTTTAGTGTATATTTTTGAGGTTTGAACTTTTCAAATGGTGCACTGCAACCACAAGAGAAATATTGCTTCTTCTAGCTCTCCAAAACCGGTTTGTGTTCTCATTTAGTCATCGTAAAGTAATCTTGCAATAGTTCATGCAAAACATAAACAAAAAAAGGCACAGAACACTTTTGAAGTGGTAGAGGTAGTGACATTTATTAACTTTAACAATACTAAGGTGGTAAAAGCTTCCTCTGCCCTTGTTCTCTGGCAGCAGTGTAGTTTGGAGAGTTCAGGCTTTAAATGTCAGCTAAAAATTGAGTGTGACACTGCAGGGAAAAGGAGAGTGTACTTGTACAGTGTTGTATACTTCAGGTTACATTTGAGGTCTGTTATTGTGCTGATTGGATCAAAATGCAGGGTTGTGCAGTTTTCTAGACATCACGTCAATGAGCCTTCCTAGAGACGCTGGAGTAGTAACCCAAGAGCAATACACCCTTCAAGAAATAAACTTGAGTACACAGTTGGTCGATAGGTTGTAAATGTTACTGTATAATTCATGCACTTTTTAAATCTAGACAACATGTTAGTAAATTTTAAATAAAATCTGCTCAGTGTCTGGGCCCCTACTCTCAAGCTTCAGATAGCTTATCAGGGTTTCCCCATTTCACATATCTCCATTATGTCTTCTATGATTGCACTTGTATTTTAACTGATTTGTGAAGAAACTGAACTGAGCAGTAATAGAACAGTTCAAGGACCATGCAAGTGCTTTTGTGTCTTGCAACCTATTCACTCTATCTCACACTTAATGTACATTACAGCAAACCATGCTGTTATAGACGTCTAGAGGTATTTTTCCCACAGGCATCAATTTAGTACAGTGCTTCCCCTAGAAAATAGGTTACAGGAGGTGGGAAGGTCTCTCTGAGGTCCAAAATTACATTATTGTCACATTAGATAATACCGAACAGACGTTTGAAATCAATCTCCTCTTAATCTGTATTGCCATTCAACGATAATGTAACTCTGGCAAAAATTAAAGCAGAATTGATGTTGACTGTGATGGATTATACTGCGTAATCAGGTTACAACACCCCGCTCAATTGTTTTTGCATTCTAAAGAAACAAGACTGTCTGGAAATGTTGTAAAAATACATCCAAAAATCTAAAAATGTACAGCATGCATTAGGGATGTCCCTATCATTTTTTTTCTGGCTTCTGTTGTGATCCGAGTTGAATATCTGCGATCACCAAGTCCAATCCATTACTTATATTTACATAAAAGAAGATATGCAAAGCTGATTTAATATAAACCTTGCACATTGAAATAACGTGTAGCCCCCTGACTTTGGGACACATTTTCCACCAGCTACTTAATCCAAATACCAAAGGTCCTGATTCACAACTGTTAAATTGATCAGCCTAAATTATTGATGTAATATGAATGACAGTTCAAGTGTACAATGTGACTCCTGAAATTGATGTGACATGATCTACTAGAGAGAGGACGTGTCACTCATTGGTTGTTGGAAGCACAGTCCACTCACAATTGAACAGTGTAACAGAGTGGAGATTCTTCCGTCACAAATGATCTTTGCAGCACAGACAGTTGCTTGCAGAGAGCACACATACTCAACAGTAGAAGTTAAATTTTTGCATGTTGTCAAGTTATACACAAAATTGGCTTTAATTAGCAATCGTTGTTATGATCTGCTACTGTCGATGTTTGTCATTCTAAGCGGTGAAAGCAACGGTCAGTGCTGGCTAAATGAGGAACTGCTGGCTGAATGTTTTGTATGCTGCTACTCTTTGCTAATGAGTTAGAGTTAGAGTTGTAGTCGGTGTTTAGTGAATCTTTGTTTTGCCAACCTGGATGCCAGAATTCAGTTACTTGCAAAATTGCACACTAATTTTTACTCTTGTACACAAGCGAAATGCCTGCACTGTAGACTGTTGGAAAAGACAAGGACAGCCATGCTACAACTCTGGCAGGCTGAAGTGGACAAAACAGAGTATAGTAATGAAAGGATTGGCATTTGATCTGCTTTATTGTAGCTGATGCCTGGATCTGCCCCCATACCGATCCTTAGGAGTGATGTGGGACAGCACTAGCACGTATTCAAAAATGCTCATCAAAATTGTAAAAGTATAGATGATTTTGATTAAAGGAAACATACAAACTTTTCAAGAGAAATGTCAGGAATTGGACACATATCCAGTAATTTTAAATCTACTTGTAACCATGAAGCACCTTATTTACTGGGTGTATTTCAGAAGTACAACACGTACTTCACTTTTAGTGTTTATTACTCAATATTTGAGAGTACTTGAATGTCTATCATCTATGTCTATTGTTGTTTAGAACTTCAACAGTTTGAAGTTGGTAATCAAAAGTTTTCCAACTTTGCTAAATCTGTCAAGTACTGAAAGCTGGCATTGAATATCTGGTCATACTTGGAATCTTGTTCATTTATTCTTTGGTCAGAACTAAATCAGAATTTCAAAGTCAGTTTATTATTGTATGACTCCTTGTGTTTAGACATTTAACTTTTGAGAACGTTGGCATCTTTAGTTAAATGAAACATTTTTTTGTTGTATAACAACTTTTATGTGTTGTACAACAAGATACCTTATAAAGTATCTATCGTTTTGGTATTGGTACAGAAATAGTATTGAAACTTTCAAGCAACAGCCAGCCCAACCCGCAGCTCCATAGCTGTCCTTGTAAATTACAAAAACAAACATGGGTGAACTTGATGGCTGGTTTGGAGACTCAGCAAAATGAACGGGCAAAAAAGCTGACTGATGTTTGTTTCATCTGACAACCCTGCTGTGCCTTTAAGATACTTCTCTGGTTCATGTAGTGATTTGTTTTTGATCAACACAGGTCTAAGTCACTGGGTGCCTCAGGCTCTCTTATTATGATCTCCCTCTCTCCGTCTAGCTCCATCAACATTAAACGTGCGTCAGCAGTAAGCAGTAGGTAAGGCTGATGTGATGAGTCAGGACTTTTACTGTTGATGTGAACTGTTTCCCCTCATGTAAAGACTGGCTTTTTCTAATAATTTTAGAGTTTTTGGTTTTGGAGTCAGTAGTTTGAAAGTAAAATATATCAAATGACACACCATTGGTTACACCAATATGACCGTGTAATTTTGTTATGAGTCCAGTACAATACCATGACTGACTGGCTTTATTTACGTATGCCATACATTTAAATGGGATTTTGTCCAAGTATATTGTGATATTGACCGTGGCTGCGTGGCTGCCTTGTGATTGACAAGTTGCTACCACGGTGGTGTGTGAGATGCTATGGTCACTTCTCATCTCTTCTGGCTCAAAAAATCCAAGATAGCAACGGTCAAAATGCCAAACTCAAGGCTTCAAAACGGGAGTCCACAAATGGGTGACATCACGGTGGCTACGTCCGTTATCTTTTACAATATGGGTAAAATTAAAGGACAAGTCCACACTACCTCCAGCATTGGTTTTGTCAGAGCCCCTTTTGTTTAAATGTCAACTGAGCCTCACAATATCAGATAGTATTCTTCTAAAAGAACTCTTGCCAGAGCTTTGAATTTGTGGTCTGATTCTGATTTACCCATATATCATTCCTGAAGAGCTATTTTCTAAAGGGAATGTCACTTTTTCATTGTGACAGATATTTTTTTATTTTGTAAAGCAATAGCTTTATTTTTCCCCCAAGACATTAAGACATTATTCTATCATTACCACAGTGTTTCCCCTCGGCTGACTGCTTGGTCTTGAAGCTGCAGCATTTATTAACTGACACACTATAGCCTGTACAGTGCATTTACTGCCTTATTGACAACTTACTGCTAACCTTTTCCTCTGCTCTGCTCACATTTACCGTGACTTTTCTACCGTTCGCTCAACTGCACACTTGCTGCGCACACACACTGTGCACTACCCTATTCTTTAACAGAGCTACGTTACTCTTACAACAGTAGCTTTCATGTAGGCTAGATGTCCTTTGAAGAACGAGTAGAGGGAGCATGACTCAAAACAATTCCATGGTAACAAAGGTTATTTTTGTGCTCACACAGTGATTGGCAGAAACGGCTGATGCCTATATTTCATTTTAGAGCTTTTATCGGCTGATACCGATGACGTGCCGATGATATTGTGCATCCCTAGTTCTTGTAGCCACATTACCTCTGACTGTGTTATGTCTACAAAACTGCAATAAACCTGGACTAAAAAAAAATAATTTTCTTTTGAGAACATATACCCACGTGATGCCACAGTGGATCTGTGAATGAAACCCCATGTTGCTAAAGCAATTGCAGCTACTGCTTGTGTGAAAATTAGACTGATTAGAGGTTAATTATGTGTAATGTTTGACACTTTGAATGTTGCTTGGATAGAAATATACAGTAAAGGTTCTTATGTGAGTAATTAGTCATGCAAAAGAAGCCAACAGTCAGCCATACATTGCTGATAGTGGACGTGTTCGTGCTACCTACTACAGTGTTGTACCACTGCCATACTATGTCTTTACTTTATGTATACTTGTTACACAATTTGGACCGATTTTAAAAACAAATTGTCAACCAATGACTTATATCCAACCCTAAAAAAGAAAAAGCACAGAGTGTAAAAGTCAATTAAATAAGGCTGCAACTATTATTTTCATGGTTGATTACTCTGTTGACTGTACACTGATACAGTCATTTAAGCTGGGTTTATAGCTGATGCGAGGGGTTAGTGGCAGTCCTTTCATACATCCCTACAGGGTATGTTTTGATTTATAGTTCAGCGTTGGATTTCACCGTTTGGTGGCACCACTACAACATGGGTGTATTGTACATGGTCAGACTGTATTGTGCTGTAATTATATATTTACAATTACATGTAATTACATGAGTGACATCCAGGTACCTTCTGTTTTGCCTTGTACATTTTTAGGTTTAGCCCTGTAACCCCAACATGTACTTACATTTTCTTTAAGAACCGTAGCGCCCCCACTAGGGCAGGGCGATAAAGGCAAAAAAATTTACCACGATATGTTGGTCGATGTATGTTACGATATGAATCAAGTTAATATTTTTGAACTTCCCTTAAACTAAGTTTAAGGTTCCCTTTATCGTAAAAGTCTATTAGGATTTTTCTCTGAGCAGCTTCTTGCCTGCTTAAATTTTATTAAGCTGTAAAGTTATGATTTGGCCACTTTGAGTGACAGGTCGCTAGCTGCTAGGTGGCTTGTTTCAGCAACCAGGCTTAATTCGGCCCAAGCCGAATGAAGCCTTTTTACATGTGATTTGTTTTGGCTCAAATTTTTTGGAGGATTATGGGTTTCTGTTTTTTACTCTTCAGATTTTCATGGGTTGAGTCATTGCATACAAGTGAAATGGAGATCGCTTCTGTTGATCCTCGGGCTGGTTCCCAACGTGTCTGGCACCATGGCCAACTTTGATGTCTCAAAATTACAAGACATAGCAAAATTTTAAATTGCCCCAGTGTGTCTTGAAATTCTAGATCACCGCACAATCATAGCACGGTGCTGGACAAGGCCCAACTTACATCAACAGTGGGATACTCTAATGAAAAGCTTGCAGAACTGTACTTCAATTCAATTAATGTAACATTTTTGTTTGGCAATTATTTTTAAACATTTCAACAAAGTCCTGGAGCATCCTTGAGCTCAACCCACTGCATGCATGGCAGTTAGTCTCACCAAGCACTTTATTTGATTAATTTACTTTAGTCTTTTTTGTTTCAATGAAGGGATTTTATGGTATTTGGATTCTGACTGTAAAGAAAACATTTTGTCATTCCTTGACTCATTTGTGTGTTTCCTCTTTCACCAGGAAATGTCTTGGTCATGGTCAAATTTTTTTCCTCAGTTCAGCATCTTGATGTAAATCAACTTCAGAACAAAAGTCTTGTAGTCAGATGAGTTGGAATACTTTGGGATTATTTTGTAAACAGAGAAAACTTATTAGGAGAATATGGCCGCATGACTCTTGTCTCCAGAATGTGTTTAACATTAGCCACTTTTTCAAACTTATACCAAGCTTACTGGACTATGTAAGTCCATAAGCCCAAGTCCATATGTGACTTTGAGTCTAGTTAAGTGAGCTGTGTGGACTATACGCTTTAATACATTGTTTTCATTTGTCAAATAAGTCAGTGTAGGTGGATCCCCACCACGTGGAAAATGTTAAAAAATATTCTCATACCTAGGTAGAAAGTGTTAAGAATTGTTTTCTATTTTTTTGTGTGTGTCAGATTTCAAGGAAACAAAACCAATTACCAGAACATTACATTATACTTGCAGAAAAATGAGGAAGAAATGAGACCTGTCTTGCCATCTTTGACTCTATATTTAAACTCTTGACCCTGTAGTTCCCTGTCTAGTCCTCTTTGCCCCAACGTTTTGGTCTTGGCAAACTGTTTTCTGTTTTTGTTTCCTGTTTTTAATTGTTGAAATTATTTCCAAACCTCTTCAATGGCTCCACATAAATGTCTTTCCCATTTCAAATATTTGCATAGAATGGGTTTTGTGTTTAATACAGATTATTTTTAGGAAGTGGTGCATTTAGACAACTTGGTTTAACGATATTTGTCTTTCCAGTCGTCTGTTTCTTCAACGTCCATTGACTCAGAATTGTTGCTTAACCGTGTGCAAACAGTAACTCAGAATGCGAGCAACCAGTTATCTATATGTTGTTAAAATAATGTGGGTTAATCAATTAGTTGACCAGCAGAAAATTAATAGAACTAGTTTTGTAATAAAGTAATTTATCTGTCAAGTTCAGTTGCAGCTTTTGCTCATTCGCATAAACATATTAAACCTAATTAGAATAAACTAACTTTTGTTCAGGAAAAAATTAAGGTGATGGAAGATGGCAACTTGCACTTCAGGAACTGATGGTTGACTTTTTAGACTAAACAATTTAGCTAATAGAGAAAAATATCAAAAGCTTGATCAATAATTAAAACCACCATTAGTTTGCAGCTCTAGTTGATGAGGCATGATTAATCCGAATGTGATCACTCTTGATTCAGTACATTGAGTATTTGTGAATTTAGCATTTCATGCAGTTGCAATAAACATTCAGGGTTCAATATATAGAAGACATTAGGGATTGCAGTAAATGTTTTTTCATTAAAAAACTGTCCCTATGAATCATGGGAGAAAATCGTGAGACAATCTCAATTCTGCGTGGAAAGGATTGTGATATTCATTTAGACCACAGTCGTGTAGCAAGATTGTCATCCATCATTAGCTGCAGAGCTGTTGGCTGTTGATGCAAGCAAACAGTAGGCTGGATCACAACAAAAGCAGATAACCGTATGCATGATCTTACAAAAGCAGTATGAACGGTCTTACTGAGGACAAAGGTATTCCAGAGCTGTGGATGTACTAGAAGAAATGTGTTTTCTGTGTCCCTCTCCTCAGTATCTGTCTGTATGTCAGTATTTATTTGTTGGGTGGGTTGATGTGCTCAGTTTGTCCTGATTAAAATGCCGGTAGGTGAGCTGTGATCCATTATGCTTTGATTGTGGTGATTGAAATGGTAATGTGGATGAAAGGTCAGCGTACTCTCTATTGTGTAGCATGACTGTGGTGTAGTAAGTACAGCTGGTGTAGTCTTGGTTGAATGAAAGTCTGCAGGCTGCTGGCACCGACAGCTTTAGATTTACCTCCTCCTGTGCTGTGAAGGTAGCAGGCTCGTATCAGGCATAGCCAAAAAAGAAATGACTTGCAAGGACCTTTCCTGTGAGTTCTATTTTCTGTAGTCTTGTTCAGCATCCCTGTAGATTGTTTGACAGCTTTTGTCAGTTTGAGGTGTTTAAGGAGTAAAAAAATGACCTCACACCATGTGTAGTAAAAATCTATTGAAATCCTCACATTTGAGAAGCAGGAAGCTGTTGGCATTTTAGCTTGAATAAGGACTTGAACAGTTAACAGATTGCTAAAAAGGTTGAATCATTTTAATTCACTACCAAATACAAAATATATTTTAAATGACATATCAGCCTGTCATGTTGCAGATATGATAGAAGTTCCTAACTAACCATAAACTTGATGACTTCTGCACAATTTCATTCATGCAGGTCTGTAGTCATGTGTTGCTGCTTCAGTTAAAGGCCTCAGGTTCAAATCAAAGCAGTGGGAGAGTGTGTCTCTCCTGTAGAGGAATATGTATAGAATTTAGTGGCATCTAACAGTGAGTTTGCAGATTACAACCAACTGAACACCCCTCCCCTCCACCGCCCCTTCCAATCGTGTAGGAGAACCTACGGTGGCTGCAAAACTCGCCCAAAACATGAAAGGTCCTCTCTAACGCCAGTGTTTGGTTTGTCCGTTCAGGGCTACTATAGAAACATGGCGGTGCAACATGGCGGGCTCTGTGGCAGAAGACCTGCTCCCTATGTAGATATAAATGGCTCATTCTAAGTAAATGAAAACACGATTGTTATTTTCAGGTGATTATACACTAATTAAAACATACTTACATATTCCATTTCTGCCAAGTCCATTCTGCTAGATGTCACTAGATTCTACACACTGCACCTTTTAAGTAGCTGCTGACCTACTTAAAACAGTTGACTTAATGGTGATGTAGTGACTAAATCCTGTTTTTTAGAGGCTTTTTCCATGCAAGAAAAAAATTCTGGTGTAAACGTCTACAATGTTCTTGGTCTGAGTGTAATTGGCATAAATACATATTACTTAATGTCAGTCAAATGAAATGTGAAGTACAGTACCAGTCAAAAGTTTGGACACACTTTCTCCATTTAAATGAGTGGGAGAGTGTATCCAAACTTTTGACTGGTACTGTATATTTGAAAACTGTTATACTTCTTTTTTTTTTTTTTTTTTTTTTTTTTTGACAAACCCCTCAAAAGTTTTAACAGGGACACTGAGAAGTAGTTGACCCCTCAGTGGCACAGCCATTCAGCTGGAACTGCAACCTCTTCCAGGCTTCTATCATCACTGTTTGCTCCATTTACCCACCTGGACAGACACGCAGTCCAGACAGAAGTGTGCATCAAGGTCAGACAGTGTTATTTTAAGACCTGGAGTCACTACTACCTCCGGTATGACGGATTGCACTGCAGTGTGCAATCTGTAAAGTAATAGTTTGTAGTATAAAGTCTGGAGATCCTGTTTTTCTTGTGTTGAAGGGAAATCTATTGGGACAGGTTTGTTTCTACTGTTTCATCAGCAGATCAGAACACTTTTTCAGTGTCATTTATTTCTTGATTTTTGGTGGAGGAAATTATCTTTTATTGCAAATACTTAGCTGATTAATCAGATAAGTGTTTGGTCTATAAAAAATCAGAAAGTGCTGAAAACTGCCTATTGTAAGGTCCCTGAGTCCAACAGGATGTCTTCAAATGTTTTGTCCAAACAATAGTTTGAAAGCCAAAGATCCACAGTTTAGTCATTTTAATCAAATACAGCAGGAATACTTCACATTTGAGAGGATGGATTCAACAGATTTTGGGCTGTTTTTCTTGAAAAATAACTTGATAAAAATGATAAATTAGGAGCGTCCCAGTAGCTGAGTGGTTACTGTGCATCCACATAACCGCAACGTTGCTGGTTCAACTCTGGCCAAGGACCCTTGTTGCATGTCATGCAGCAAGGTTTTGGTTGGTGAAATTTCCTACTAGGTTTCTTTCTTCTTGCTGTCTCTCCAGTTTTTGTACATCTCATGTCCTTCAGACTACAGTCAAACAGATGTTACCCTGTAGACGTTTTCAGGGCAGCAAGGTTTAGTTCTTCACTAAAATATTGATGTCCCATCATCTGCAGTTGCAAATGCAAACACAGATGTTCAGCCATCAGCTGTGTGATAGAGTGAGTGAGTGAGTGTGTTTGTGTGTGTGTGTTCAGTGATAGTGTCCATAGAGCTGCACAGATGCCACTGTTTTAGATCAAGAACTGGTACACATAGTGACAAATAAAGCTGGACTGGAGTTCTTAACGGTAATTCCAAAATCTGGTTGCTGTTGTTGTGTGTTAGCAGGAGAGCTCGAGGCTGAATTTTACTTAATGAAAGTGTGGTCATAGGAAAACAAAGAACTGACCTAAGTTCTTACCGTGAATGAAAAGGAAGGGTGTATTGAATCACATCTGCTGTTTACATGATGTACAGTGTTATGATTTGTTGCAAGAAGTGTTGTTACATCCCTGTGAAAGAGGGCAGATGCCAGTGGTTCTGGTTCTCACTAAAAGATATCTTTCATATGACACCATATCTGATTTTCAGCAAAGGGAAAGGGCAGATCCTATTTTGGCACAATTAACCAGTGTGGGGGCACTTTAGAGCTCAGTTCAGATTTGGTCATCACACTTTGGTTTCAAAAAGAGAAAATGTCAAATTGGAGAGAATCAAATCAAAAAGTTCAACTTGTAATACATTCATTCTAAATGTGGACAGTGCACAGGTGTCTAGTTTAAAAATCTGTCATTACTAGTGGCATGCGATAATTGAATTTCACCAAGAATACAAGAATTCAAAACCTTGCTTTGACTTTTGTTCAGTGAAATTTTTTGGTTGTTTGTTTATTTTCCTCAGAGTTCCCAGATGTCTGAACACAAGCAGCAGTACAAGACCTTGTCTTAATAAAATATTCTAAAATTGTCAAAATTGTGATTTAAATCAAACTGTCTGATCAAACAATAAGTAAATGGATGTTGGGACACATTTAGTTGGCCTTTTGGCAGCTGACATTATGCCAGGTCATAGCACTAAAAGCACAGGTGATGAATATTATAGCCTTATAGCGTCATTCCATTTAGACTTGCTAGTTTCCGGTCTGGTCTTGGTGTTGTGCATGGTGGCTAAATGACACATCAAAACTGAATAATACTCTGTACTACAGACATTTCAGTCAATATCAAAATTTCAAGGTTTGATATCTAGCTCTAGACTATTTCTCTGTTGGTCTCTGTTAGTTCCCCCCAAAAATTATGTCCTTAGAGCCCCTGTAAAGCTTTTGAGAAAAACCTGTGCAGGAAGGGTTGACTTTCATTAAAAGAGCAGTTTCATTTAAAAACAAAACAAAACAAAACAAAACAAAACAAACTCTGACAAATTAAAAGCGTTTAAAAATGGAGAATGCAAACGGTATTTCTATTAAAAGAGGAATTCTTGACTGTTGTACTGATTAAATTAGTGCTGTTGACATGTACATTACACTGAATTTATCAAGACAACAGGTAAACGCATCAAGAGTTTATATTAATGGCAAACTGCATCAATGGCAAATTAAATTGAGATTGAATTAGAAATGAAGGCCTGACACTGATCTACAGTAAGCCTGTTTCAAGTGACTTTGCAGTTAAAGGTAAACAAAGGCCAAGGCCACTGAGAATTTACTTGTTACACTTCAGGTACAGTTGTTTTAAAATGTGAAGTGAGTTTGTCAGGAGGCAAGGAGAAATGAACATTCTGTGAAAATCCAACATGTGGAGCTGGCATATCTCCACTGTAGCTGAGGTCTGCTCTGAGTGCCAGCTAGTTGTCTAAATAATTTGTTATGAATTTGCAGCACTGCAGGGAACCCTGCTAGGACAAAACAAAGGGCTAATTACATCTAAATAAGGAATAAATGATCATTATGAAAACATTTGGGGCTATAATGACTTCAATTTTTCATCATACGCCCTCTGTGTCTGTCTTTCTCTGTAGGAACTAAGACAGAATGTGAGACTAACCAGTTTCAGTGTGGAAACGGTCGCTGCATCCCGTCTGTCTGGCAGTGTGACGGAGACGAGGACTGCACAGACGGCAGCGACGAGAACTCCTGTGGTAAGAAAATAAACACACTGCTGTCACACAACACACACAAAGTCTGAGCACAGAGAGCTACACCAATGGTACACTATACTGCCAACAGCATGAGTGCCAGTATGGAGGACCACTTGACACATACACAAATAATAGTGTTCAATTAAAGTTGTCAGTAAGTGAATAATCAGAGGAGGATTGTTTCCAAATACAGCTTGCTGTAACACACTAATTACTGTCTGTACTTCAGACAGAGTTGCTGTAAAACATTCAGGCCTGTGTGTTCTGGCAAGTGACCAGACTGTTCATACTCACTTAAAGGTGATGTTTCTCTTGTTGGTATTTCCCCCAACACATCAATTCACTAGTATTTATATACTTGTGTGGGTATTATGCTATTTCCAGCGCTCCTGTGCAGTATGTGGGCTGGAAATTATATTTACACTGTTAATGTAGCCTTTTAAGGAGTTTTGGCGAATGGATGACAATCCATCTTGGTCACAATTAAGTTTTTTTTTCTGTCAAAATGTAGCCTAAATGAAGTTGCAAATGGTGTTTGAGTTGTAGGGCAACAGGGCAATTAACTTTTCATTTTAGTAAGACTTGTGCCAGTATTTTTTTTTTTTTCTTTTTGCTGTTACTGGCTCAGGCACTAAATTTGGTTGCTGCCAAACATTACAGAAGTTGGTGTTTAATTTTGAAGCCCATTTTCCTTACCAGCAACTTTGCTATTTAGCCAAAACAAATTCCTCCTTCACCTCACTTTAACTCCTGATCTGTATTCATGCATATGGCTCACAGTGTAACTCAGTGCTAAATGATACTCAATGATAAATACTGCTGCAGTTGGCTGTGACTGAGTCTGGAGGAAGGCAAATGAATTACTGTATTTGGTAGTTAATCTGGATTTCCTTCACCTAATTTTAGTCTATGAATTGTCAGTTATCACAAATGCCTATCACAAGTTACAACAGCAAAATGATGTGTTTTAAATTGCTTATTTTCATTGACAATCAGTTAACACTGTTTTTTTGGCTGACTGTCTGTACGTGCATTTTAATGCACACTGAGTTTACTTGTAATAAAAATGTGTTTTTAAATGATATTGCTTTGCCTTATGACATGAAGAAAAGCAAAGAAATTTCATATTCAGGAAGGTGTAACAAGTAAATGTAACTCAACAGTTAGTTTGCAATAGTGTCTCTGTTGGCAAGTTATGTAATGGTAAAACTGTTCTTTCAATGTTGGAATTTGATTAAATAGCCAGTTGGACTCTTTCTTCACTACCTCTCCAAGGAACAGGCTTTTGTTGTGACTGGCAGGACTCTACAAAGGTGAAGCTGCAACAAAAATACAAATAAGATCACATAAGAATAATTGATTATGCCTCCTATTACATGTACAGGTAAGCAAACATACCACCTCAGTTACAAATCTAGTACTATAATACTACAACAAATAATAATCATATCTCTATAAACAGAATCTATTCACTGCCAATGCCACAGGAAGAGAACTGAAATAGGATTTCAATAGATTACCCAACTCAAAACATGTGCTAGTCACACACAAGGTGAAAAGACTTCCTGCATGATTTACATCACATCCTGGCAACATAAAAGCTTGGACTTCACAATAAGGTGCCCTGATTTTTATGCCAAAGTTACACCACACTCCCCGCCAGTTACCAAATGTAGCACCAACTCTGAAACAGGTCTCTGGTAAGCCCTGGGAGGTTGGAGGGCTTCCTCAACTACACTGTTCTTGCTTGGTAAGGCCTTCATTACCCTTCCCATGAACCACTCATTTCTTTTGGCTTGTTATCTTTTTTAGCAACACCTCATCTCAGTCTTTGAGATCTGGATGCTTTGAAGAGTACTTGGATATTCTCAGTGCCACTTTGCCAATAATGGGTCTGCTAGTGCTTATATATTCTTACACTGATATTTAAGTGTGTTGCTATTTGAGAAGTCTTCTGGAGGGATTGTAGGCTGTGTAAGCGTAGACTGAGCAAGATCTGAGGAGACTACACTATAAGTGGCCTGGAATTGATTGACAGTAACTTCAGCCATAAACATGCTCAGAACCTCATGAGTGAGATTCCAGATTGGAATAGCATTGAGTCTAGAATGCAGCATGCAGTTCATCCTCACCTGCCTCTCATGTTGGATGCGTGAGGGGGGTTAAAAACACAAGTGCATTTGAGTGAAAAGGTAGTTCTCTACAGTGGTCTCACTAACATGTTCAGGTGCAAGCTTCAAGTCCTAGGCAGTACCACTGACGTTGGTGCCACAGTCTGACTGCAGCTGCTTTGCCAGATCTTGTCGTCAGTGAAGACAGTTATCTTGTCCAGCCTTTGTACTGTACTCTCTTTGACTACTTCAGCTATTTCTGTGGCCAGCACTCTGCAGCACAGACCTAAGATCAAGGGATGGTGAGCAACAGCAGCACCTGTGTTGATTGATGCGTCCAAAAAGACACACACAACTCAATGTTTGATGCCTTTTTGAGAATGAAAAAGGAGTGTAAGGACAAGCAAAATTTAACTTATTTAGCTCCTGCAGCTAGGGTTGGGCTGATGGACGACACTGTTGTCCATCGCTGATCGCTGACAGTCATTGACCACTGAGTCCTCTACCGTTGTAACAGATCTCACCCAGTTTAGATCTCTTAACTGGGTGACTGGGATGATTGTTATCTAGGAAGCATGTTTTTAAAGGTGGTGATTGTCTTAGGAGTGTGACTACACTGAGAGACATTGCCAACAGCGGCTCACCCTCGGTCAAGTCAAATGGAGCATTGTGAGTTTCATTACACTGCTGATGTACCCTATGGACTCTAAGGATGTCCCATCCTAGTAAGAGCAGGATATCTGCTGAAGAATCAAGGGCAGGTATTTCAGCCACTATAGCCCTCTTACAGTTGTGGTAGTATGCTGCTTCTGGAGTTGAGATATCATCTCTGTCAACCATGGGATTACATTCAGAGTTGGGAGGTGGACACTGAGGTTTCCATAGAGTCATTCAACTACATAGCCATGTGCTCTCCTACACATTGTACTGACAACTCCAGCACAAGTTTCCAGCGATATAGCTCTGCTGTTCCTTGGATCTTGAAGACGTTGAAGAACGCTGTCCCAGCTAATGATGCATTACTTTGATCGTCCAAGATCACATACATCTTCCTCCTTCCTTGATGACGACCTTGAGGGTAGATGTGGATAAAACCTTTGTGCATGATTTACACCATTACTAAAAACTGAGGTAGAAGCTGAGTTGGGTGTTTTTTCTTAAGCATTTTCTTCCCACCATGATCTATAGGAGACTCTAACAGCCTTGTTTCTTTTGACACAGGGCCTGAGTACAGGGTAGATACATGCCTTTCACTGTCACACTCCAAACATTTTATTGCAGAGTTGCTATTCTTAGCCTGGTTGAAGGTTGAAGCACAATCCTCTGAGGAACAGACTTTTGTTGTGATTGGCAGGTTTTTAATGAAGAAAAGGTGAACCAACAAATACAAATAAGAGTACATAGAAAATGACTGATGCTTTTCTTACTGTTAAGCAATTAAACATACCACCTCCATTGCAAATATAACACTATAATGCTACAAAACTACTAATTATAAACAGTGTCTATATTGCCCCAGTCAAAACATATGCTAGTTACAAACAAGATGAAAATACTTCTGCATTAATTACATCACTTCCTGGTTGCGGACAAGAAAACAAAATTTGCACTTTACAGTAAAGTTCCCTGATTTTTATGTCAAAGTTACATCATAGATAAAATTCTAACTATAGCATCCACTTTGCAGCTTTGCTGTATTTTAGCAGTACTGAGTATGACACTGAGGACTTCAAGTGTAGAAACTAAAAACTATAAAATCACCTTGCTTGGTCTCACACATTCCCTCCAAAAAATAGTGTAGATTTAATGTCCTTTTTATAAACCAGAAATATGCACTTCATGAAATCATACAGCAGTGTGCTGCTCAAAGGTTCATTACATTCATCATACACATACAGCTGTTATATAGACTTAGATGTATTGAAACACAACATAGTGTAGTAGAGCCTGACTGTACCAGTGCCAATTTCGGAATATTGCTATCAGATTTTTTTTTAATATCTGGATTTTTTTTTTTATAGAAAAACAGTTTTGATAAGGATCCCTTACATTTAGTTAACAATTCTGACCAAGATATGTTCTGACATTTGGTCACAGATTGAAAACACATTTAAAAACATGCCATCTTTTAAAAGTACGGTATGTAGAATTTAGTGGCATTTAGCAGAATGGACTTGGCAGAAATGGATTATAATATTCATAAGTATGTTTTTGTTAGTGTACAATCCCATGAGAATAAAAGTTATGTTGTCGTTACCCTAGAATGAGCCCTTTATATTTACACAGGGAGCGGGTCCTCTTCCTTGGAGCCCGCCATGTTGCACCGCCATGTTTCTGCAGAAGCCCTGAATGGACAAATCAAACACCGGCACTAGAGGGCCTTTTGCATTTTTTGCAAATTTTGCAGCCACGATAGTTCTCCTACATGCTTGGAAGTGGAGGGGTATTCAGTTGGTAGTAAACTGATACAGTGGCTGAGAGTAAATGCCGCTTTTTGTCACAACAATTGCAAGGTAAACAAGCTAATACAGCATTCATGGTACAAGTAATGCACCAGGAATATGCGCTTGCAAGTATGTGATAGACCAATGCAACATCTTGCCAGAATGCAATTGCAGTGCTGCAAATGTTGAGCTCACAGAGTATAGAATAGATGGCATGCTGTATGCTCTCACTCACTTTCAGTCACACAGATGTCACATGACAGATGTCACACATTAACTTGGCCCCACCAGGAGCCTCCTCGGCATCCCTTGGGACAGAATGACCTGGTGATGGGAAGGTAGCAGATAGCACAGAGCTAAATATGGATACAGTAGAGGTGTGTGTGTGTGTGTCCAATAAATTTCAGATCTCTTTCCATTTTCTTTTGTCCCTCATCTATCTGGGTCATGTGAGTCTGGGAGCGAGGGAGGAAAGAACAAGTGAAGGAAATAAGTGAGGAAAGGGATAAAAGTGAGGGAGAAAAGAACACATTATTGTACTGCAGGGCTATATGGAGGGGAAAAAACTGATAACTAGAAGACCCCCTTCAGATATAAATGTACAGGATTTCCAGCAAGAAATTAGTGAAGGTGGTAACAGATTATAATTAGTGAATGAAAACCACACTTATTATATTTTAGAGAAAGTGAGCTGCAGAATGGTTAGTATGACACGACTCTGTGGTTGTACTGACGAATTAGTGCTGTGGAAATGTTTTGATAAATTTAGGATAATTGACAACAGGTAAATGGGGAGGATGTTGAGTTTCCATCAACTGCCAACATGGTGGACTAAAACATAATGCAGCCTTCTCTGTCCATGTTCCACTCCCGGACTCTCTCACAGCAGATGACATTTTGTTATATTTTGGTCTCAGTTCTGTCTGACAGCAAACAGCTCTGATCTCCTACTGACTGAATAACAGACTGAGGCGCCCAGACCTGTTAAAGATGAAAATCCAAAATTAATTAATAAAAGAGAACATTGCTAATGAGTCCCACTGTGACTTCCTGCTGTTGTGGCTTGGACTGGAGTTGGTTGTTTCTTGGGTTCATATTTGTATTCTGGTCAGAGAGACTGAGGAAAGGCGTCAAGGAGACACTTGAGCCCTGAGTGCACACGGAGGTACTGAGAATAGAGGGTTTGTGTTGTGTTTTGAAATCCTTTCAAACAATTTTAAACGCTGCAACTTCTCTCTTCATGACAGGCCATCAGGAATCCTTCAGGTACTTCTGCTGGTATCAGACTGGGCCAAAGATTTATCACAGAAGACTCACCACTGTGTAACTTTGTCTACTTTCAAAAATATCAGAGGGTCTTTTTTGGTTTTCAAAAACGCCAACAGAGTGGAGCGTGTTTCTCTTGATAAATCTAGTAATCTGTAAGTTGTGAATCTGGACCTTTGGGATTCTGAACTGTGAAGCAGCTAGTCCTTGCTGCCTGTATTTAATGATAATGTTGGATTAAGCAGCTTAACTGCAAAGCTGTCAGCAGTATCATTAGGCAAGATGTTCCCAACCTGGGGTTTGGCAGCCCCCCAATGGGTCGCAAAAGAAATGTCATGCTTCATTAGATGAACAGGATAGGAAAGCAGAAATATTACACTTCTGCAACACCAAGTTGTTTCTTCTTTACTTTGCCCTAGTCTGTGCTTTTTTTTCTGTACTTAATTTAACCTCCTCAACCATCATAGAATTCAAACTCAGCTTGTAGACATGTGTGAAATGAGGCCATAGACAGACATTGCTTCATGGGTCAGAAGACAAAAATGTCAGGAATCACTGCTTTAGGGATCGTCTGTATCAAACATTTTCATATGGGACTTAATACCATAACTGGCCAGCTGTGTAGATGTTATTCATAAATGTAACACCACTTTTGAATGTCAGAGCTCAGTATATGTGAGTGTATTAAGTATATCAATAATAAAATCTTTTTATATATGTGAGCTAAACTAACAAATGTATCCATAAAAAAAATTGCCAAGTTTACTTTTGACATTGACCTTTCTCTGACTGACAGGTTTAAACTTGGGAGACCTTAATACCAAGCAACTGCATTATTTTATTTGATCATATTCATGTAGAAACAAGACCAACTGAAATTGAAATACTAGTCAGAAAATTGTCTTTTGGCTATTTGGCTCAAATCGTTCAGCCCTACCAGGAGACATCTGATTTTTTAAATTTTTTTTTTATTTTATTTATTTATTTTTTTAAATGTTGTGTGTTAAATGTGTTAAATTCCGTGTTCATCTGCCAAAGCCATCATTTGTGAAGCAAGAATTCCCAACAAATATCCACACCATGTTGGAAGTTTCACTTGTGATTTCACTTTATCTTTTAGATGTATTCTCCATCTTGCCATCTTCTCCTTTTGGTGGAAAATTCATGCAGTAATTATTTCTAGAGCATAGTCTTGACTGCATTTTCAATACAAATGTAGCTCAATCAAGAAGCAACAAATTGTAAATTTGTGACCTTCTTTACCTGAGACAGAAAGAGGCTTGGGTTGGGTGAACTTAATTTCATATTCATGAGCTGTGTGTGTGTATGGTTTTGGTCTTTCTCTCCTTCCCTTCCTATTGTCTGTGTCTTTCTATTCCTTTAATGTGAGATGTCTCATTAAAGAACACATTAAAAACTGTATAATGAATCCATCTCTCTTCTCTCCACTCCAGTTAAAAAGACTTGTGCGGAGGAGGACTTTGTATGTCGGAACGGCCAGTGTGTCCCGAAGCGGTGGCACTGCGATGGGGAGCCAGACTGCGAGGACGGGTCAGACGAGAGCGTAGAAATCTGCCGTGAGTAGTTGGTTTCCTTTCTGATGAACCTCTCACAAGAATCAAGTCAGAATTTGTTCTTAGTTTGTGACGATGGAAACTTCTCCATCACACCTCAGACTTTTGTATATTTAATTGCTTAGATATTTTTGAAGAACCATACTGGTGTTACAGCTTTCATCCTATTAATGAGAGAGTTTATAGTGCTGCTTCCCAAGATGAACTTTTTTCATTGATGTCTACCTTTCAGGCAGCCATTGAGTTTAATTTGTTTCAGTGCACTTGAAACTTGCTTGAGTCACAGTAAACACGTTGTTGTCCATATACTGTATCTCTGCGTTTATGTGGTTGGGAGAAACCCCAACATTCAAAACTCAGCTGTCAACTAGGAACCTTTTTGATGCATGAAGATACCAAATACTTTCAGGACTTTTGGACTTTGATAATATTATCTAAGTCCAACCTTAATTATTGAGATTTTTTTCCCCCACAAACTGAATTTTTGTATGTAATACTTCTCAGCAGCCAACTCTATGATGTTGGAGGCTACTCAGAAACATCTGAATAATCCATCAAAGAAGAGGTTTTAAAACAGTTCTTTGCAATCAACATCACTTTTTGTCAAAGGTAGTGCAGTTGAGTTCAAGTCTAAGCAATCTCAAGAAAGTTTAATGTCTATTTTTTTTTAATAGAAAGGTGAAAAACAATGCCTTTTATAGAAGGGGGAGAATTGTCTTAATCGGTGTATAAAGTTGAGGTATGTTTTAGGGTTGGGAGATGACCAATATCAGTAGCAGGTTCAATCTGGTCAGCCAAGTTTCTTTTTTCTTTTTTGCTGATTTTAAATGTTTTTATCTTTAACAACTCCTGTGAAAAGACCTAAATCAACAGTGTGTCTGTCTCAATACTTCTCAATACTCTGTACCCTCTCTGTGGCTCTCAACCTCTGGCCCACTGGTTTCTACTGAAGATATAGGCTAATTTTTAAAAACAGCTCACAAACAAAAGGCTTGGTAATTTCCTAAAACTGCTGGGCACATGAGTAAATAACGCATTTGTGGAGGGCTGTTTTCTGAAGTGGAAGAATACACATTTGGTATTTTGTGAAGTATTTCTGGCAGCAGGACAGCGTTTGTGTGATGTGGGACTCAAAATAAACTATAGTGCCAGTTTTCATGGTAATGAAGGAACATGTCACCCAGTGCAATGGTGTGGCTCATTGATTTATTCTTAATAGTTTTGTACAACAACGGAGCATTATGGCACAGAGGAATAAGATGGATTGGGCTTTGGCTGCATAAAAAAAACAAGTGCCTTATCTGTCTGAGACATTGAAGGTGGTCCAAGTAATTAATCTGAGATTCATCATTGCATGAGTATATGTTGAGTTTAAAGACCTTGTACTCCAATTTTGTCAAGTGACTATTTTTCAGTAAATGTGTTGCATGCTGCATGATGATGGGTCATTATTTATGCTGTATCTGCCAACTGAGAGAACACTGCAGTGCACAGGTCAGCTACTCCTTCTGTTCTCTATAAATTACTTTGAAGAAATTGGTTCATTCAGAGCTTTGCAGAGCAACAAAGCACACGAGTGTATATTAACAACAAGGCAGAACGATCAACAATAAAATATGAAGTTACACAGGAGGTCAGACAGTGTGAGCAACCTTAATTACTGCAGACTCTGTGCCTGGTGAAAGATTCAGGCTAAAACAATAAACAGCGAGAACAAACTAACCTAAAAATGGTTTATTTACCCATTCAGGCTCACATCCTTGTGTTGCTGATTTGTAGTTAATATCAATGACCATATATGTACAGAATAGGCTTGCCACGGTGGTTGATGTTACCGGTGTTACACAGTGTTGGGACATACACCCATTACATTACTTGCCCAACGCCCATACCGTAGTATTGCTTTTTTCTATAGAAACAAACCCATTTATTTCATTTTCGCGTATCAGCATCCACGTTTATCAAGTAAAAAAACCTCCAATTTGTAAAGTATCAAGCGTGTTATCAATACTTAGCTGGACGACGGACGTTACAATGATAAACTGACAGTGTCTGCTCCGGTAGCGTCTTTAGTATCAGCAGAGTTGCAGCAAAAAGTAGCAGAGTGAGACATCTGTTCTCCGTCCTGCTGCTGTAAACAAACGTAATGCTAGCTGTTAGCGAGCAGCTGCTCTCATGACTCCTCGGGTCTCATCGCTTGTTTTCGTCAGCAACTCTCTTCTGGTCCTAAGCGGCGGTCGGCTGTACGCAGAGGGCGACCTGCTGGCAGCAGCCTGAAGCCCGCCGTCACTAACTCTTAAAATAGGGAAAGATTTCAACTAAAAGTCTAATATTAAAGATCAAAGTAAGCTCTCTACGGATGAGCGTCATTGACGAATATCTTATTTTGTAAAATGTCCGGTGCAACAGAAGTGATTCTGTTCCTTCATTTAAGACAACCTGTTTGCAATCACTTTTCCATCCTGACGAGTGTGCTGTGTAATCTGGAGATGCAGGGTTCAGTCATTCTCCATATGCTTTGCTCTACTCACCAAAGTCACCAGTAGCATCCGGCCGCATTGCGTTCTGGCTCCGATGGGCTGCTGGAGACAATCTGCTGTCATTCTAGCATTTGTGTGTATGTCCACCATCTGTGAGCCATGTGTGACCCTTGCTCACCACCCTGCTGGACCAGCTCATGTGAAAGAGTGATATTCACTTGCGAACGCCTGTAATTGGTTAACTTAAAAATTAATTTTCAATTATGCATTTCATTTGTACTGTCTTAAGACGTATACTGCAAAACTGTTTTCATGTTTGCAATGCAAGAGGTAGTTGCGCATTTCTGTTTTTGTCGTCAGATGTTGAAAGAAGTGATCACGGCTCAAATGCTGCCTTAGCTAGCAGTCGTTACCAAGCTGTTGCACTGCAGATTAAATAGATAAATTCATTAGTTTATGATACATACTACATTGTATGACAAAATTTAAAAAAAAAAAGTTAATGACAGCAGCTGTGCTGTGAGATTGGTTAACTAAGCAGGCCAATTGATGCCTTTTTTTTTTTTAAACAAAATAAGCCTTACACAAATGAATCAAAATTATTTAAAATTAATATAATGTGTAAAAATGAATCGAGAAACAATGTAGCAAAATAACTAATGGTACACAAATTCATCAGTGTATATACTGTTTCATATACCACCCCTAGTTTTAGCAGAGTATTTCCATTTTATGCTACTTTATACTTTTACTGTTATACATTTAGTTACTAGTGACTCTGTAGATTCAAATTTTATGTCCAAGAACATATGATCACCTTAAAAATATGATAAATTGCTACATTTTAAATTACGCAACAGTGTGCAAGAATAAGATGCTTCAAACAAAATACACTACGGGAGCTGTTCTGCATAATGAGTACTTCTGCTTTTGATACTTCAAGCACGTTTTCATGTACTTTACTGTACATGTACAATAAACTTTGATTACAGGAATTGCAATTATAATTGAGTGTTTTTATGTTACAGAATGTATATTTAAAGTTTTGAGTTGGTTTAGCAACCAGCTGCAGAGTTTCTTTGACCATCAGAGTGCATGGCTTCTTGCTGTTTCTAACAGTATCTCACACTGTTGCAAAAAATTCAGAGAAGCACTTAAAAGCTGTGAGGGCGAGTCCCCTGTGAGCAGCACTGTCAAGAAAATAAGTTGTTTAAACAGAACTAAGGAGAAGTGTCAAGCTTTAAATGGTAGAACTGTGATGTGAGGTCTCGCTGAGGTGCTCGTTCAATCAAAGATGAGTCATGATGGAAAGTGTATGTAGTGAAGTCTCTTTTTAATGAGAATCTCTTGTCTGCACTGTCTTCACTGTGCTGTCATAGAGACAAATGGACTTCGGCGTCTCCTCAGGTATGTAGATAAACATCAGATGGAAGATGAAAGCACTTCAAACACTCGTTGGTGTGATGTTCACTGTGCTTCTTGAAATCTTCCTGAATGTTTAAAGCACTCAGGTTGAGTCTGTTGGCTTATAAATTTTTGTAAGCCAACTGAAGAAAGATGGTGTCTTTCATCCATGGTACTGTGAGTAAATCTTCAGGGTCTACCCTCAACTTCAAAATGGCAACGTAACAATGTGCGGAAACCAAAGTCAGTGGAGGACAAAGAGAGGCTTGCTGGTTTTCAGAAGCCTGCAAGTCTTCATCAGCTAAATGAGTTGACAGAAGTTTGAGACAAAATAAATGCTTGCTGTTTGTACAAAATGATCAAAGAAAAGGAATTTTTACATAGCTGTATACAGAAAGGTGCATAGGCGAATAATTGAGGGAAAAAATCTAGCACACTGAATGAACTGCGAACTATTGTCATACCCAATAAAAGTTGAAAGATGTTGTATGAGCAGTACCCAAAAAAACAAAGATTAATAACCATATTGACATATATTTGGGAACACTATGTTAAAGGTTATGTATCCTATGTGAGTGTCTTACTATAGAAGGGTTTGTAAGCACATGAAGACAAATTTGTAATTTTGGGCTCTATACTGTTGATCATACTGTTGTCAAGTCAGTGTTGTTTTAAAGTGCAAAGCAGTCAAAATGTGCACCGAGGCATGCCAATAGAAAACTCATGGACTTAATTTGAGTATACACTCTCTAGATAAAGTGTTAATAATACAATAAGAGCTTGTACAAAGTTGAATTTCAGAAAAACAGAAATTGCTTTCTAGGTACATACATGGCAAGACCACAAGACTTTTAGAAATCCTAAATGTTTTTGTACATAAGCTCATGATATCAAATCTCTAAAATACTGACAGTAGTACAGAAGTAGTGGGTTTGCTTCTTTTTAACTGACTAAATCAATGAAGCAACAGAAGGTTACACAATAGATCTATTTAGTGTGACATGTAATTCTAGGTCTTCATTTGAACCTTTTGGGTTATCATTTTCATTTATTGTCACTTGTCAAACTGTCAGCTAAGGGCTTGGTAAAAAAAAAAAAAAAGTTGTCATTTTGTACACAAACTGGGCTCACTTTGTTATTACAAGTACTAGAATGATATATACTTGTTACACCCCTGAAAAATGAGGAGAAATGATCCTGGGAGTGGTAGGGTGGCATTTTCTTAGTGAGAAATTTTACTGAAATCATTTTAAAAATACACATTTTTCACAAAAGCATATCTACGAGAAATATTTCCTACAGCGGAGAATCCATACCAATTAAAATAATCATTATATCCCTGAGACACAAATCTCATTTTCTCAACTATTACTGGCAGGGTCAGACTGGGAACAAAATTCATCCCTGGAAATTTCATCTGGACCAGCCCCATTTTTCCCCTAACATACGCACGTATGAGTTGCAGAAAGCAATATCAGGCTATTTCTAACATAGGCTAAGCAATAGATATCAAGTTGGCACCTTACCAGCTGGAGTACTTACAGCTTTCATAAAATAATAAATAAGTGTCCAAGAAATGGCCTCGAGGAAAAGTGGGCACCCCAAGAGGCGCACTTAAGATTTTATTCGTTTGACAGTAGATATAGGCAACCCAGCTCTCAGCACACTTCTGCTACAATCCGTAACTTCACAAATAAAATAAATATGACATAATCATATGTCATGAATGAAGTCTATGACAAAATGCAATGCTTTCATCATGAAACAACATAACCAAAACTTAATTTTCCACACTGGACAAAAGCTTTCCTATGATTGCTAGAAATGTGAGAGCTATTTCTAGTCAATCATCTGACATGGTGTTTGCAGCTGATCTGATGCAATTCACACACAACAGGCTTAACAGGATTTCATGCTACCGACACTATGTAAACGTTCATTCACTGCTATTGTCAGACTGTGACGAGCAGCATGCCTGCAACCTATTGGAGCAGACCCAGAGTGACTAATCAGCTGAGCCATAATAACACTCTCGCCTTGGCATCATTTAAAAAACAGAATAGCACAGCGGTCCTAAGCAGCTGATAGAATAGCATGTCCTACCTTAGGCGATGAGAAGACGTCTCATCAGTGCGCTCTTGTCTGCCATCCTGTTGATTATTCCATCAGTTTTTCTGTGTAGCCATAAGCATGAACACTTCAAGATGTAGTGCTCCCTAATCTATTTTTTTAAATTGTTAATTTTGAATTTTTTGAAGTTGGTAAGCTGCGTTCGCATGCCACTTGCATAACGGAGAGGGTCAGGTCTGGAGCTCCGCTGTTAACACTGTCACTACATGATGTTAGCAGTATCACCTGCTGCAGGTTGTCATGCACCTTTCGCTTGTCCTTGGCAGCAGCCTCCTCTTCTTGTCCCTGCTCTCCACTGGAGGCAGCCTGCTCGTTGTCTAGACTCTTTCTTCCTCCTCTTCATTTGGTGGTAGACAGTTAATGATATCACTGCAGCTAGGCATGCTAAAGCTAACAGGATTTTGTGTGGCAGTGGCATCGATATTTTGAATAAATGTGTTAATCCAATTGTATAGGCTAGTGTTATTTTCGATTCAATCTCCAGTGTGTCACAAAGCAGGTTGAGTGTACAGACCTGAGAACAATATAAAAATAAATGATTTAACTGGAAAGCAAACACTACACCTAACGGTGAGGGCAAATCCCTTTTGCACTCTGCCAAAACAAGTAGA
Organism: Thunnus albacares; assembly: GCF_914725855.1. Classification (NCBI taxonomy): domain Eukaryota; kingdom Metazoa; phylum Chordata; class Actinopteri; order Scombriformes; family Scombridae; genus Thunnus; species Thunnus albacares. The sequence goes on from NC_058123.1 coordinate 25,642,212, forward strand.
GTCTTTTAAACACCAGAGTTATTCAAAACCAAATGACTGAAGTGTTGCCAAAGGCCTCCCTGGTTCCTGTACTGTTAGAAAGATAAAATTAAAGTCAAAAAAGCAGTCACTGGATAGGCCTAGACAATGGAGTGGTAAATATAGTAGTAGAATAGTAATTATCTTCGAGTGCTATATTAATAACCCAGACATTAAATGGAGCTTTGGTTTGTCCCAGTACAAATCAGCTCAAATGTTATTATCCCTCTGCTTTCACAATATCTTCTGTCATCTTCATTTTAATGTTTTGTTTTTTTTTCCCTCACCTTTTCATCCTTTTACGCGAGAGTAGATCACTCTGTCCGCTCCACCCTTATCACACTGTTATTTATTTGTTCAAGTTGTTTAATGATTGGACAGTTCATTTATTATCAAAGGGTTTAAAAATTACACAGCACTTTTACACCCAGACTGTTGAATCAGGCAAAAGTCTTATGATGTTTTTTGTTTTCCCAAAGTCAGTCAAGTCTTGCATTTGAAACAGATTGTACAAAAAGCAGTATATTGTCACATGTGTACTTTGGTTTACTCAAGCAGTTATTTTGATGACAAATTATCAAGTTATCAAGTTCAAATACATTTTCTGGTTATGTCTTAAAAATGCTAGGATTAACTAGTTACAGCCGCTGTGTGTGTGATTTTGAAGATTTTTTACTTTTCTGCACTTCAGTGGTTGTAACAAAATAGACATTTAATTATGGCCTCTCCTGAGTTTTTTTTTTTTCTGTTAGTTTTCCATTTCCCTCTTTGGGCCCTATTTTAACAATCTAAAGCGCACGGTCTGAAGTGCATTGGCACAAGTGCATTTAGGATGTGTCCAAATCCTCTTTTGCTATTTTAACGGCGGAAAAATGGTCGCTCCGCTAGGCGCATGGTCCAAAGGGGGTTGTCCTTAGTCTCATTATCAAGGGTGTGTTTTGGGTGTAAAATGCAACAAACCAATCAGAGTGTCATCTTCCATTGCCTTTAAAAGCCAGGTGCATTTACACCTTGGCAGATTGCTATTATGATGGTACATTTGCCAAGTAGTAAGAAGGGACGCTTCTCTACAGAGGAAACTGCTTGTGCGCAAAGTGAAGGCGGACGATCCATAACTGCTGCTCCTGAACCCTCCCCTGGCCCCAGACCACCAGTTTAAGATCCTGTTCATTAATTTGTTGTGAATGTATTTTCGTTTTGATTTTTGAAAAGGTTTATTTTTTAATTACAGCTTTGGTTTCTTTAATATCGTTTTGTTCAGTAATGGAATAACAGCTAAAATCAGCAGGGTTTTAATTGCTGAAAGTATGGAAACCTGATCACTGTACTCAAAAATGTTAAAGAATATTTGTTAAATATTGTTCAAAAATTAAATCATTAATTTTAATCATGTAAAGAATCATTAACACAGTTATCAGGACTTAATCAGCTCTCCAAGGTTCTGATCCTGCTGCTGGCAGCAGCTAGAGGCTGTCCAGATTTATTTCCTCCTTTAGTTTAGTCATTGCTTCATTTTGCTTCTTAAACAATGGTCTTAAACTAACAAAGACACTTGTGTCGCACTTGGTGCCATTGTGTGCAGGGCGTAAGATGGGGCCCTTTGTTTGCTTCTGGTGAAATGTATCCTCCATAACTTTTTAACTTGCACTTGTGAAACTTTTACACTGATGAAGTTGCATACTGAAAACTTGAATGAACCTCTGAAGGTCCAGCTGTAACATTTGATCTTTCCCTCTTTAGATCTAACAACTTCCTGACATCAGGCTGTGCTTGTGTACATTAAATGGTACAACTTGTGTTGGTCAACTGAAGGTCTTGAACAGCATTCCAGTTTGTAGTCCACTCTGTGTGTGTGTGTGTGTGTGTGTGTGTGTGTGTGTGTGTGTGTGTGTGTGTGTGTGTGTGTGTGTGTGCACGTGTTAAGAGGTTGTGTTAAGTTCCAGTCATAGCTGCAGTGGTGTACGTGCAGATCAACTCAGCAACTATAGCTGTTATATCACTGTACTGTTTGACCAGCTGTTACACATGACTTGGCAGCAGGGAATGGAATCTAAAGTAAGTGTGTGTGTGTGTGTCTGTGTATGTACATTTTCTGTGTGAAGGACTCATGCTGCAGTTGTGTTTACGTCAGTTTGCTTGCCTCAGTGTTAAATTAAGGAAGTGAGCTGCAGTTCCTGTTCACGTAGTCATTAACAAGTGGGATTAACAAGAGTCGTCCATTAATACTCAACTTAAAACCTGGGTTTTGGTTGACCATGTGTTGTGTGTACACAGGTTCACACTGTTGCTGTCAGGGGAAGGTCTTTGTTTGTCAGTGTCAACTTTTTAGGGAAAACCAGCTGTGGTGGTTTCAAATAGATCACTGTGTTTATGTAATCCAATTAAATTTTGAAAGGTTTCACAAGACCATTTAATAAAATGTAAATCCCTATTCATTATTATAGCTGAAAACAAACAAGGCTCTTGCGCAGCATATGCTGCTTTGCACAACACAGAATTCTATTAATACTTGTTGTTAGTTTCTACTTTGCAAGTCTCCTGTTTTCTAACACTGTTTAAGTCTCTAGTGATTTGACTACAGTGTTTTTATAACAAACCTTGTAGTTGAGATATATATTATATATAACACAGTTGTCAGGACTGTGATATGTATACATCAGTCACATCTTTCTAGAGCTCACATATATGAGCTCTATTTTCTGGTTCAGGTGCATGTTTTAGGCCCATTGAGCTCTTTTCATCACACAGAAAAACGGGTCCAAACAGGGAACACATGCTGACCTAGGTGTCTCCTTGAAGTCTAATAAGTGTTTACAGGAGGTGACTTCACATTGTTGAATAGTGCAGGTGAAATATGTACATGCGATGTATTTTTCACAATAAATGCATCAAATAGAAGATAATTGTGTGCAGTGTGTATTTCAACCAGAACACTGAATACAGAACTGGTAAACTGTACAGCGGCTCTATTGTTGGAATTTTGTGGAGCTTAGCAATGGCTGAGTTTTAATAATAAATTGTGAAATGGCAGCGATATATATGTTTGCTACTGACACATTTTATTCAGCCTACTGTATGGAGGTCGAGTGGATCTGAGTATTGAAACTCAGGTATGTAGGTTCAACACATAATTTGGTTTCTTGTTGGGTTGAACTTGGTGAAGCTGCTCTGTAGTATTTTGGTTTTTTTTTAAGTTCTCATGGCTTTTAAACATACAGTTTGTAGGTGTAGGATTCCTGTCACCCTTACACAGTGTGTCATGTTTGTATGTTGCCGTTGCTACCTACAGGCTTTGTAATTTATGTGGTCTCGGATTTTTTTTTCCGTCCACTTGTTACGCCCTCAACATCCTGGCCTTGGGACTTTTGTAAGAAAAATCATAATCAGCAGTGATCTGTAGTTGTTACATGATGTTTTGTGTGTTGACTTGAACTGCTTTGCACAGTACATCACATGTATTCCTACATATAGATAGAATGGAAGAAATGTGATTGTGTGTCAGGTATCATGTAACTTGCCATTAGTTGTTAAATGAAAAAGTACTTAAAACATGTTTTTATTCCTCAAACTAATGCAGTGAAGAAATTATTGGTACCAAAGCTCAGTTATCGTCTTATTGACACCAATATGGACATTTTTAAATGATGCTAATCATTGATTTGGTTGAGCTTGACTTCATCAAAGAGCATGTATATAGACAAGATCACTACATGATCAGTTAACTAGCCTAGTTAGAGACCGGATACGTCTTGTGTGTCGTCATACTTTGAATTGAGATCACCTCTGCTGTTGAGACGCTGACACACCAGACTGGATTCAGAGATATAGCAGCAAATTGTCACCTGGCCTATCAACAAAACTATCTTCGTAGTCAATAATTGACTTATCTTTAGGAGCCACTTTTCAATTCCCTTTCATTTTCTGCTCCGCTGAGCAGCCCTTATCACAGTATAGTTTCAGTTTTTATATGGCAACAGCTTATCTCTCTAACATTGGAAGATCACATGGATAAGAAGCAAACCAGGTCTAGAAGCTGAAATGTCATCTAATAAACTCTGTTGTGTGAAAGACATGCATGCTGAGTGAAATAGTGGCAGTAGATTTTGAGTCACATTTATGCATTTTCAGTTTAACCTGATACTGTCAATATGAGGAAACAGTTGTTTTGTTACAGTGGCAGTGCAAACATTTTTTTTTTTTTCCAGATAACCTGTGGCTCAACAACACCATTACTACTCCAAAAGCTGTTCACCATTTCCAACCCCCCAGAAAGTCAGTTGTGCCGTGTCCTTGCTCTGTCCTCTTGTTATTTTTGGCCCTGCTGTCATGGGGGAAACACACTCAAAAGGCAACAAATAGAGCCACTGCAGCTGTGTAATGACACCATACATTATAACGCTATCACTTTACATTTCTTGTATACTTCTGCGTAAGAATCATACATTACACTTATACCTGCTATTACCCATATTGAGAAACACAATGTGAAAAGTCCAACAAAAATCAGAGCTTCATTTAAGCAGTAAATCAGAATTAGTCATGAGAATGAAAGGCTTGAACGTGGCCTTGGAGTCCCAAATAGCCTGTGTCTTTTAAAAAATAAAACCAGGTGATTAGAGATGTGACTGCAAACACCTTTTTAAAACACTTTTAAAATTGAAAGTTTGAAATGAAATGCCTTTAATTCCTGGCATGTGTGTATAATGTAATGTGGCACTGATGGCGCATACCTCGGGGCCATATTGACAGTGATTCTCTTTTGGAGTTTTCTTTTTTTTGTCATGCTAACCAAGAATTAATTAAACACATTTTGCTTTTTCTAAAGGAGGAGAGGAGGACTAACCTGGACCAAAAAGTATTATGAAAATGTAGCTTTTTATTTTTGCCAATTTTATGGTTTCAACATTATTTCCCCTTCTTTTTTGTATTGTATTTATTGTGACAATGTACAATTTTAAACATAAATGTTAACATTTGATGCACTGCACCAGAGTTAGCTTAAAGCTAATTTTCATCTGCAGTCCCTTCTCTAATGTCATTAAATATGAGACATTTATTGCCCAAAGCAAATTAGTTTTCCTTTCAAAATATGAAGCTATATAAATAGATTTGACACTGGTACACATCAAAGAACAAACAAAAATAAAACATTGTGAGACAGGACAATGCAATATTAAAACAATTAATTGACCGTGCGTTTTGTGTTTGTGCTCACGTAGACATGAGGACGTGTCGTGTGAACGAGTTCAGCTGCGGAGCCGGCTCCACCCAGTGTATCCCCGTCTTCTGGAAATGTGACGGAGAGAAGGACTGTGACAGCGGAGAGGATGAGGTCAACTGTGGTAGGTGGACATAAACACACTAACTTGGAAGGAATATTTGTCTGTATGTCTGCCCCAGAATCATTTTAGCATGATCATTTTTACTACAGTACACATTACAGTAGAACTTCTGAATCACTTTAGTTAGTTCCTGGATTTAAACTTAAATGTTATGTTGGAGTCATGTACCATAGGAGGTGAGTAATATCTTTCAGCTGAATGGAGTGAATATGAACCCCTGGTTGCATGTCTCTCCTACTCAAGTGTCCGTGTGTTGGATCCATGTCCCATATAGGTGTGTCTTTCAGATGATCTTAAGGCCAGGCTAAACCTGCGCCTTGTCCCCAAATGGTCTAACTTTATTAAACAAGTTTATTACCATACAGCTGCTGTCAAATGAGAGAATGGTAAATGCTGTGGGGAATTTCATGATTACCAGTAAAGATTATGGTTTACAGTAAGAGTTGAGACACTTGATTTATGTGAAATGCAGCGTGACTGACAGCATGTCAAGGTTGCTAACATGACTAGCAAGTGGAGTTTATGCCTGGCCTCCATTTATTTACATCCTGCACTTTCTTTTTCATTTGTCCAGATCATGTTTTGCATTTGCCAGTGATTGATGAGCAACTGAAGGTGATAACCAAATATGTGGTCACAAGATATTCTCTGACTTTGAGTTGAGAAAGATTGCAGAAGTATCCTGATCAGACTCCTTTAATACTGGGTACTGCAGATGCCTCATCCGATATTAGGTTTACCTAAATGACACAGCTGCCCAGTACCCTCACTACAAGCTGCAAATAAGTTAAAGGTTCAATGTGTAAGAATTAGGCAGAATTTTAGTTTTAAACGCTCAAATTCACCGAAATTATCAACAGAATGTGAAGAAATAAGTTTTGACATTAAGCCAAAGACCTGTATGTATCGTGTTGCAGAGATATCTACTGAAGTTAGCATGCTAACCAGCTAGCTTCAGTCTGTACTGTCTCTTACTACCACTTTGTACCACAGGGATGATAGTGAGTCACTGTAGCAGTCTGCCTTCAGTCCAACATGAGAGGAAGAAACCAGGCTTTCACTGTAGGACTCTTAATATGTCACTTTATAAAGTTTTAATATTTTTTCAGGTCATTCAGTTCACCCAAATAACGCCTATTTGGAAAGTTGCACCAGCTTATCTGATGAACTGCACTGGGTTGCATCAGCTATGTGAATGCTGGCATGAGCTATTTGGCATCGTAGCACATAAGTTGGATCCATATTGAAATATCATATCAATAAATTAGGTCTCTAATGGATTAATGTGTTGCAAAATGGCAGCAAGTAATGAAAAATGATGCTGTGTGGCAGAAAAACTGCTTTTTACCATTAGTGAGTTCTGTGACACTTTATGATTGACACCTACCCTAGGGGCATGTGAATAACTATTTAGTAGTTTCTCCATGGTGCAACCGCTTTCTGATCTGTGCAGCTCTTTGGTAATTTACTACTAGCTCTAATGTCTCCATAGCATTTTGATATCTTGACAACGCCATAGCACAGATTCACTGTAAACAGCAAGCTTTACGCTATATTCAGTTAGTGATGATGGTGTGGGGTGATGCGTGTGAGGGGGGGGGGGGGGGGTGATATGTTTCCCCATATTTGTTTGGATCAGGTGGCCAATTCTTACACATTGAACCTTTTTTAAGATAGAACTTATTTTGTTCTGAAATAAATTTTGTTCCAAAGATGCTCAGTGTATATATGGTAAAAAGTAATAGTTTTATATGAAAAGTTGTCTCACTTTTCACGGGCTGCTTGAAATACTGAAGGAGAGTATAGAACAGTTGAGAACAGATTATTTGATGGGGTTTACTTAAACTGATACAATCCATTAAAATATGCCCAGATTGGCCTCGATGCAGATCCGGAGATCTCTGCAAAATTCTGTCCTCCAAATGCAGCACAGAAATGTGGCCTTCTCCTGCTCCAATTTGAGACTTTGAAATGAAATTGACTGAATGAATTTTAGATTGTCATTCTGGATTCTAGCTGTGCTGTAAGCCTCTCTGCTTCATGTATATTGTGCAGGGCCAGACCACTTTTTACACTTGCATAAGATTGTTAGAAGTGCAATGACAATTTTTCATTAGTGTTCCAAGTCCCAACTACTTATTAAGTATAACAGTCGATGCCTTGTATTTATTCAAGCACTGACACAGTTTTAATGGATGTGGGCGTCAATTACTTTTCAATCCTCCAGTTGTTTATCCTAAACACTGTGCAGCATAAACACACTCCCAGCCTTTGGTGCAAAGCATAAAGCTTTGCTGCCTGGACGAACTAAAATAATTGGATCTGACAGAAAACAGCAAGGCAGCTTGTAGCATGTTACTGAAAGTTAATGAGGGAAAAATGTAGGATTCAAGTAGAATTAAAAAAAGAGTACATGCTGCATTTTAACCAAAACAAATTGACAGAATATCAGTTAATGATTGGCATGAATGATCAGCATTGGATCTCCACACTTGACATTTGTGCTGACGGTAGAGGATGTTAATCACTTCAGTGAACATGTCAGTAGTTCGATCTAAAACATGCCAATGATGAGTGAGCACTATGAGCTGTATCAGCACTGATACCAGAGCTACACATAGTATTGGTGCATCACAATGTGTGTGTATACAGCAGCAGATCTCTCAAGATCTCTAGATATTTATGTATAGATATAACAAGTTTGAAGCATCCGCTGTGGTTAAAGATGCTAATCAGTGAAATCAGCTGCTGAGGAGGAGACATTTGTTAATTTTCTGGTTCACTCACGTTAAATCTGAGCTGCTGTTGTCCTTGAACTCTGTGTACCAGCACGTTTTACTGCAGTTTAGTACAATGCACGTTTTCAGCCATTGACCTTAACAACCCACAAACCTCGAAGTGTGAACAGCCACAGGCCCACGTAAATCAATCTCTCGTGAACCAGTCAGTCTGCCAGATGGTCATGGTTTGGGTATGTCTGGCATGGCAGTCACTCGTACAGTGTGATAACATTCACACTGCCAAGGGTATGGACAGTAACACTAATCTGCTGCCGCAACAGTGTCCGCTCTTCTGGTTTCAGGGTTTCCACCAGATTTTGGAACCTGGCTGCAGACATTTGCTCACATTAACCCACAAGAGTAGTCGGGTCGACCACTGATGTTGGTTTGGCTCACAGTCTGCATTCCAGTTCATCCCAAACATGTTAGCTGGGGTTGAGGTCAGGGTTCTGTGCAGGCCAGTCAAGTCTTCCACACCCAGATTCATCTATCAGATTGCCAAATGGTGAACACATTTCCACTGCTTCACAGTTCAAACGGAGTATTGTTTGCATTACTGCAGCCGAAGCTTGTGCATGGTCATCTTAAGCTTCTGTGCTGCTGCTGCTAGGCCAGGCATGACTCATGTCATGAAGCATCTGACAAACAGTTGTGCTGATGTTGTTTCCCAGGCAGTTTAGTTCTCTGTGGTGAGTGTTTCGACAGAGACAAATGATTACTTGCTTCAACACTCAGCTGTTCTGTGAGTATGTGTGGCCTACTGCTGCACGGCTGAGCCGTTGACGTTTCCGCTTCACAGTAACAGCACTTTGACTTGCCCAGGACAAATGTAGCAGGACTGAAATTTGACTGAACTGATTTAATGGAAAGATGACATCATTGAGCTCTTTAGTACAACCCATTCTATTGCAGATGTTTATCATTGACGTTTTCATGGCTGTATTCTTTGATTTTCTTGCTCCTGTTACTGAGCTTATGTCCCCTGATCTCTGTAGAAGGGAAAAGCTACATGGGTAATTTGGCCTCTGTCAGTATATAATGGTACTTTGTGGGGTTTCTATTCTAGGATAAACAGCATAATCATCCAGAAAATCCCATGAGCTGCAGCAATTGAAGGTGGTGTAAATGTAGCCTAAATGTCTGTCATCTATATGAAGAGTTCAGTTTCAAGATTGAAAGTGACACTAACTCTTAGTTCTCTTACACTCTTAAATGACAGCTTAACAATTACATAATAGTGGGTGAATTAAGGCTAATCTATGAATTGTAATTTACATCATACAGGATTAATGTTCTAGATTTTAGATTCTTGAAATTAATGGTTATTATTACAATCAAATAAGTTGGATTAAAATGATCTTATAAAATTAGTTGTGTGACTTTGTTCTCGTTGGAATTAAATAGTGCATTTTATATTTATAGACTGAGCTGTTAACTCTCTCACATTCTCTACCTCTCCTCCTAACTGCCTCCAGGTAACATCACCTGTGCTCCAAACGAGTTCACGTGCGCCAGCGGCCGCTGCATTTCCCGTAACTTTGTGTGCAACGGCGAGGACGACTGTGGCGATGGCTCAGATGAAGTGGAGTGTGCTCCGTCCTCCTGCGGCCCCAGTGAGTTCCAGTGTGGAAAGTCGTCGTGCATCCCGGCCAGCTGGGTGTGTGACGACGACGTCGACTGCCAGGTAAGAGAGAAAACACAATGAGATCACTCACACACACACACACACACACACACACACACACACACACACACACACACACTCTCTAAGCGGAATAAACACAGACTCTAAAAAAGCAGATTACAAATTGTGGAAAGAAATAATTAAAGTGAAGATTACATCAGAGGACGTGGACAGAAGAGGGAATTTGTCACGGCATTTCTACTTGGGCTGGATCTGGTCCTTATGAATCGCAGCCATGCCCTCCTCTTTTAATCATGCAGTGATTCATGGCAGCAGATTTGGGCAGCAAGTCTGAGAAGCCTGATAGGAGGGTTGACAGTAACTACTGACTACATGAGTGGCAACCTTTTGAAATTGCCCACACATTGGTAATTACTGGATCCAGTCCTGCCTGTTTTCTGTGTAACCAGTATAAGTTGGTCTTTTTTCTTCTTTTTTTTTTTTTAACATTGGTCGTACAATACAAAACCCATTCAGCACTGTAGAAAGACAACTCCATTTAAAATGAATTGAATTCTAACTAAGATTTAGCTAACTCTGCAGTCTGATATTTTGAAAAAGTAGTCCATGATCTGCTGATAGATTTTATGTCTGTATGGGTGTATATTGTGTTTTTAAAAAAAAAAAAAAAAAAAACCCAACACAGTTTGGAACAAGCCAAAAAATGATAGCAAGCTGTTAGTTAAACAGTTAGCCAAACAAAACAGTTAAAAACAAAATACATACAACTGGACTTGGATGCAATTGGTAAAACAAATTCCACTATAATAATATAAAGGTTTGTTTGAGCAGGTTGTTCCAGAGCCTCAGGGCCTTGACTGCAAATGCTTTGTCCTCTCTAGTTATAAGAATGGACCCAAAAGACCTCTGCACAAGGTACACTCGTCATGTGTACGGTTGGTTTTGCAAAAGGTTCAGTTTAAGGTCAACTTGTTGTCATGGCTAAGGAAGAACAATATTTTTAATTTCATGATAAATTACAATAAGTCTGGCACTAAATTTCCTCACCCTGAATTTGAACCTGGGTCGACTAGTGTGGCAGAAGAGTAGGTGTATCTTCACCTCAATCAGTCATGTGCATGGAGAAGGGGAAGCAGTCTGAACCTACAGTATATTACTGGTGAGGCAGAACTCTGGTAGTCAGAGTTGAAGGTGAATTTCTCTTACCATCTGCCCTCTCCTGACCTTCAAATCTTTACCTTTATACTACATGGGTTCATCCGTTCATCCACTAACAATTTTCACTATTAATAATTGTGCAAATTTCACAAAGTATACAGGCAGCACCAGCAAACACACGCCCTCTTGTTCTTTTGAGTAGATTTTGGCTCACTATACCCAACTGCCCAGATATCCCTGGGCCCGCATGCATAAACACACACACACACACACCGGTTCTGCTGGGTTAATTTTCACAACACCCACTGGTTATTGACCTGCCTCACTCACACACACGGTCTCACACAAACACACACACACTGACTTTGACACCCCTGATGCGTTTTCACACACAGCAGAACAATTTCCCCTGAGTCAGTGTTTTCTTGCGTACCTGTTAATTGTCTGTGTTGGAAATTACGAGGCCGACGCAAAACGCTCACACCCACAAATATTTTAAAATGCTGTGTTCAAGGGGAAGATCATTGTCATTCGTATATACAGCACACTGTCTCATACCCAGCCAGTCCTGTATCACTGTTAACAGTTCTGGAGCTGCAGACACACACGAACACACACATTCTCACACTCCATTAATCTGCTCCCACATGAGTCGGTGACTTTCTGCGATGATGAAAGTGTGAGAAATTCTTCCTGCTGCTCCTCTTGATCCCATTCTGTCTGATGGTCTAGTTTTAGTTCTAATTACAGTGGTAATCATCTGTCAGATCTGACTCCTAAATGCTCTGTCATTTCTGCCCTGTACATCACCCAGATCACCTGTCAAACAGTGCGTCTTTGTTTGGATTCTCTGCTAATGAGGTTAATACTTTTCTTTAATGGCTCACATCTGTGCAAATCTTGGGAAAACCCCTAAAATGTCTGTATTGTAAAGGCATTGAATAGTAGGAAATGTAGATACTTGTTCAAATGGATGATATGCTTTTATCAATCAAGGCTGTAATGTAGTAAATAAAAGTAGGTTTTCAGTCTTGATTTAAAGATTTCAACTGAACGTGCTACTTTAACATGTAATGGAAAGCCATTCCAGAAATAAGGGGCACGCTAGGCAAATGCTCTGAAGCCAACTGATTTTTTTGTTAACTGAAGGAATGACCAGGAGACCAGCATTGAGAGAGTGAAGAGGGTGTGCTGGTGTATATGGTGTAATTAGCTCAGATAAGTAAGGTGGTGCAAGTCCATGCAAGGCCTCATAATTTAAAAGAAGAACTTTAAAATCAGCTCTAGCTTGCACTGGTAACCAGTGAAGAGAGATCAGAATGGGTGTGATGTGGTTTTTGTCGAGATTCTAGCTGCAGAATTCTGAACAAGCTGCAGAACAACCAGGAAGACCAGAAAAAAGGACATTACAATAATCAAGTCTGGAAGATACAAATGCATGGATTAGGGTTTCAGCATCACGCAGGGATAGAATAGGTCTGATTTTGGCAATATTACTAAGATGAAAGAATGCCGTCTTGATAATAGCCTTGATATGAGAACAAAATGTCAGACAGGAATCAAAAATCACTCCGAGGTTTTTGACGGTCGAACTTTGAGATAATACAGTCATCGATATTGACACTCAGGTTCTCACGCTGATGCTCATATTTTGCTGGTCTAACAATTAATAACTCAGTTTTATCAGCATTTAACAGCAAAAAGTTCATATCCATCCTTTTTTTTTTATTTCTGATAGACATGCCTGTAAATTTAGGAGCTTGGAAAGGTAATTTGGCTTTACAGGTACATATAGCTGCGTATCGTCGGCATAGCAATGAAAATTGATACCATATTTGCAAATTATGTCACCAAGGGGATGTTATGACTATTAATCATAATAATATTTAAGTGTTTGAGATGATCCCTGTTCTGTTAAATTTAGTTGTTTTTTTTTTTTGAAAGCTGTCTGAGGCTTGGTGCTCTTTGTCATGATTAAAAGGCATTCTTACCTTTTTAATCATGTTTATTTTTGAGTTTGTTAATTGAGTTTGTTTCCCAAATGTCTGTAAGGTAGGTGGTGAATAAAATGTAATGGACAAATAGTCATAACATGCAAAAAGAGGACAATTACCAGGTTGACAAATACCCCTTAAACAAATAGTTACTCATTTTTCGAAATGTAAAATTTGATTTGATTTATTCGATAAGATAGAATTGAGAAGATCGATACACTCATGCCCATTTAAATGTGAGAGGCTGCAGCCGGTTAGATTAGCACAAAGACTGGCAGCAGGGGGAAATGAGTATCCTTGCTCTGTTCAAAGGTAACAAAATCTGCCTACCACCACACCTAAAGCTTCCTAGTGAACATCTTATATCATCTATTTAATCAGTACAAAAACTCAACTGTCGCATCACTTGTCTTCAGTCCAAAGGTCAAAACATCACCATCGTAAATCCCAATTGGTCAGATTTTCCAGTCTAAATGGTCTTTAAAAGTCTTGTTCAGTTGGATTGCAGGCTCCCTGCCAGGAAATGACTACAAGAGAGCAAGTGTTGACGAGGGTGCATGAACAGCAAGTGAAAAAGCTCTTCACTAATGATGTTGGCTAAAACACAAGGAAAGCAAAACATTCTCATTCATAAGATCATCTTCGTTTAGAATAGTAACTCTAAAATCATCTCTGGTCTTTTCTCTTCCTGCAGGACCAGTCAGATGAGTCTCCGTCTCATTGCGGACGTCACCCGACGCCGCCGGCCAAGTGTTCGTCCAGTGAGATGCAGTGCCGCTCCGGAGAGTGTATTCACAAGAAGTGGAGATGTGACGGAGACCCTGACTGCAAGGATGGCAGCGATGAAGCCAACTGTCGTATGTACAGACCAGCTGCCAGTCACACACTAAATATGGACCATTTTAACATTATAACCTTGTTAATTTTTGTTATGGCGGCAGCCTGCTGGGAGTTTATTAACAGCGCTTACAATCGCTGATGTAGGACGTTTTTGTTCTTTTTGTTGATGTGGTCTGTGTTGATGAACTTGATCTACAGCACCAAGATAACTGAATGAATCAGTGATAAAGCAAGTTGATTTTTCCTCCTGTAGTGAAATGATGTAAACCAGTGAAAGAAAACTCATTTAGAAATGCTAAACATTACAGAACATTACAAACAGAAATATCAACAGATCCAAGCCTTTATATGCTTCAAAAATCTAAAATATGCGGTGGTGGGCTGGGCAGTAATGTGTACATGAGTTGTTTTTAAATCAGTTGAAATGTGTAAAAATAGGTATTGACCTGAGGGAAAAGATCAGTGTCATTCAGAAATGTTTACTTTGGAATAAATTCAGCCAAATAAATCCACCAGTTAATATTTGGAAAAAACACAGCTCACAGGCGCGAGCCATTATGTGCCTTCACTCTTTGCATTCATTTGACATTCATTACTTGATATCTGTCTTCAATTATTAATCTGTCAGATATGTACCTCCTAAATGAATCCCTGCAGTGATAAGGACATGGTAAAAAAAAAAAAAAATCGCTTGTCAATCATCAGCCCCATTTGATTATGTTCTTTTTTTTTTCCCTAACAAAATCCATCTTGGCTGACAAGAATATAATCTGGCAGTTGTGACTCATACACTCCATAATGTTTGTATAATTGATGATCTAAGGGATGGATGTTTTTCTGCTTTTCACTATTTGCCAATCACTCTGCAGTGGATACTAAGCTTAAATATGTTGAGTTATGGCCAATCCCAAAACATCCCTTTCCTATAACACTTGCCCCCACTCCTCTGTTTTGCACGTTCACATGTAGGATTAGAGTATCGTGATTCTTGTTGAGATAGAGGGAAAGGGCAGAGTGCTACGGCTATACGGCCCTGCAAATGGATGTTTTTCAGAGGCACACTCCATCCGACTGTTACAAGAAATCTCATGAATAAGTTGTTAACAGTTTTAGCTAATGTTATAACATTGTTTTAAGGCTGATTTGTGTATGACACTGCTGCATTTTTGATGGCATATGATGCCCAAAATTTAACCAAAGTCCAGTGAAGTTGCTGCACGTTACGGCTCCTCTAATATCAGTGCACACAGACAGGGTAGGAGCATGGGTTGCTAGTACTGATGGCATATTGGGTTGCAGCTAATGATTCGTTTTCAGTAGAGCCTAATATATGGACTATAACAAGTCAGACAATGGTGAGAAATGTCGTCAGAACTTTCCGGAACACAAACTGATGTCCTCTAATATTCAGAACCAGAGAATATCAGCATTTTGTGATCATTTCTCTCAATCATGTAACTAGTGCTGACACAATCAATGGATTTATCACTTAACTGTGTAACTCAGATGTGTGTTTGTGTGTGTGTCCTTGGCAGCTGTGCGCACCTGTGGACCAGATCAGTTCAAATGTGATGATGGAAACTGCATCCTGGGCAGCAGACAGTGTAATGGCGTCAGAGACTGCACCGACGGTTCAGACGAAGTCAACTGCAAAAATAGTAAGTGTTGTGTGTGTGTGTGCGTGTGTGTCGCTTTACAAATGACGGTTTGTAATTCTCCTTAGGGCATTTTCAGGTGCAGAAGCATTATTTTTATTTATTTATTTTTTTGTCTTTGCGTACGTGTGTGTTTGTATATTCCACCTCAGGCTGGCCTGAGGTTCAGAAGCTGTGAGTGTGTCAGTGTAGATGCTGTGGGCATGTAAATGGTCTTTACATATTTTCCAGATGTGTTACAAAGGAAAATATCACTATTCACCTCAGGTTGTGCTCAGGTTTGTTTAAAGAAGACCTCAACACAGTATACACAGTGATCTAATGCTTTCACAGTCTACTTCTGGGTGTTCTAATACATTGCTTTATTTTTGTGCTCACCTAGAAGATGAATTTAAAAAAAAAAAAACCCAACTCTGTTACCTTGTTTCCTTTGTTCTTTTTACTTTTCCTCCAGGAACAGAAAACATGTTTGTGAAAAGAGACTTGAAAGAGTGACAAGTTTGTGTTGCAGTGCAGATTCTGACTCAGACAGCTGAATGAGATTGTCGTCACTGTTTGGTTTGAAAACTCCAGACTGCATGACTATTTTAGTGACTTCTGTTTTTAAACCAAACTGAAAGATTGTATGCTCATTTGAAGGACTGAGAAAACCTTCAACTCTTGGGTTTATGAAACCTTTCCAAAACTGTCTGCTGTGATGTTTTTCGATGAGTTACAGCATCTTGCTCTCTCTGCTGTCTCAATTGCTGAGTTCATATTGTACAGATCTGAGAAACTGTGGAGTTTCAACTAATCAGTCAACTTCAGTGGAGGAGTTTGACATTTTTAGAAGGACGCTTATTTGCTTTCTTGCCAAGAGTGAGATGAGAAGTTTGATAACTCACATGTCTTTGAGCTAAGTATGGAGATGAATTCAGGAAGTGTTCAGCTTAGCTTAGCATAAAGACTGCAGGGGAAACGGTTAACCTGGCTCTGTACAATATGAGAGAACTGTAAAAGAAAAGTTTTATCCTGATATGCAGCATTTCCAAAGGGGGAAAAAAGTGTTGCATGTACTATAAGCAGTGTCAGCTCTTTTACATGTTGAAATTCTTTGGATGTCTCTACAGTGACTCAGTGTAATGGGCCAGAGAAGTTCAAGTGTCGCAGCGGGGAGTGTATCGAGATGAGCAAGGTGTGCAACAAGGCCCGAGACTGTCCCGACTGGAGCGACGAACCCATCAAGGAATGCAGTGAGTAAAAAAAATCTGCATCTTCAAAAACCTACAGACGGGTGACAAATTAAAGGAAAAACCAACATAAAGTGTCTTAATAAGGTGTTGGGCCACCACGTGCCACCAGAACAGCTTCAGTGTGCCTCAGGCATTGATTCTACAAGTGTCTGAACTCTACTGGAGGGATGTACGCCTTTCTTCCAAAATATATTCCCTCATTTGGTGTTTGATGATGGTGGTGGAGAGCACCGTCTAACACATCAGTCCTAAATCTCCCATAGGTGTTCAATTGGGTTGAGATCTGGTGACTGTGAAGGCCACAGCATATGATTCACATCATTTTCATACTCATCAAACCATTCAGTGCCCTGTGAATTGGGGCATTGTCATCCTGGAAGAGACCACTCCCATGCGGATAGAGATGTTTCATCATAGGATAAAGGTGATGACTCAAAACAACTTTCTATTGATTTGCAGTGACTCTTCCCTCTAAGGGGACAAGTGGAGCCAAACCATACCTGCAAAATGCCCCCCACAGCATAACAGAACCACCAGATCTCCTCACTGTAGGGGTCAAGCATTCAGGCCTTTACTGTTCTCTGTGTACGCCATACATGCACTCACCCACTTGTTAAGAATATGCTGAAAGATGACTCATCTGACAATATCACTTTTATTCCACATCACTGTGGACCAGTGCCTGTGGTTTTTGCACCACTGAACTCTCAAATGTGCATCCATCTTTGTAATGAGGGGTTTATGCACTGCAACCCTGCTATAATATCCGTCTCTCTATGTAATTGTCGACGGACTGTTCTGGCTGATACAGTCTGATCACGTCCTGCATTGACCTTCTCAGTCACCTGAGGAAGAGTTGCTCTTGTGTTTTTCCTTACATATCACACTATTGCACGAGCATCACAGTCATCAAATGTGCGCTTTTGACCACAGTTTCTGACCCCATTTACTGATGTCTTTCACATAGATCTAAATGCAGATGTCACTTTAGTCACTGCTCCTATTACCAGCCAGTTGAGCAGTCTGTGACTGAAGCTCCTGCCATCCGTTGCCCCAACAATGAACCCTCTATCAAAGCCAGGCTGATACAAAATCAGAATCAACTGGACTTGGTCATCGTTTTTATACACACCACAGAACATGTTAATTGCTTAATTGCACCATGAGGTGCACCTGTGTGGAAACATCTGCATTTGTTATGTTTCTCCACTCATTTATTCAGGTTTTTCCTTTAATTTGTCATCTGTCTGTAGTTTAATGGTCATCTAAAGCCAGGATCACTCTACATGTGTCTGTTATGCATTACTTTCAAAAGATTTTGTTGTGGTCTGTGAAAAGTATATATGCTAATCTGATGATGATTAAAATGCCACAGCCCTTCCAACTGAGAGCCAGAATACATGATTGATTTTATTTTATTTTTCAAATGTATCTATTTTCATATTTGCCCTAAAATGTGTGCAAATATGAATGATCTTGTAGTCTGAGCTGTGACCACCCACAGTGTTTGTCTACAGCTGTGATCTGCAAATGTCACTTGTTAGAAAGTCTTGTAGCGCTTCCCGAGCCAGCAGCTCTAAATGTCAGCAACAGGAAACTGTTTGAACAAGAGGTATTTGAACTCGAATGGCCAGAAAGCTTATTCTATATTCTGCTGCTTTGTACTAAATCAATCATAGTGAAAAGTGAAAGAAGTTCCAACATTGAGATTTCTCTGGACAGAGCACGGAGTCACTGGTCAAGAGACGATTTGTGTCTTCCTGTGGCCAGAAAAGTGTCCGTACCTGAAAGAGGAGAGTTTAATTTGGGCCATCGGGTTAAAACTACATGACATTCCTCTCTGTTGCACTTTAATTTATGCTGATATGTGGGTTTTTAAAGTAAATTCAGCCTAATGCACATTTAATGTGTCTTGCAGTTCAGTGTGAGAAAAACGAATAGTGCCTCTAAATAATTCTCTTTCATTGATCAAAAAACTCCACTATCAGAATACTAAATGTCTGAGCCTGTACTGAGGCTCAATCATGAAGAAGATTGGCATATCATGTAAATGATCCATTTTCATGGGTCAAATAACCCTAAAACACTGAGAATATTACACTGTTTTTTATCTTAAACTGTAATGTTGTTCAAATGGCAACAAGCTAAATAATCCTGTTTCAACTATTGGTCCACTGCCTGCTTTGTTGAATTGAGAGAAGGAAACTTTTTTAATATTACATGGTGAGTTTTTAGCCTACGGAGCAGTGAAATTTAATCTTTTTTAATTTTTAAATAAATCGAAGAACTTACTGCACGATGTCAAGTTAAAGGTCTGTACTTGTTCTTTTTTCAATGGACAACTGTGAGTCAAATACCAAACTGTGTGGATCTCCCTCATCCTTGTGGAGCTTAATGCTGCTTGAACTACAGAATTTGCTGCCCTTCAAGTGCACATTTAAACTTTTCTTTCTCTCTTTTTTTTTAATGTACATACTTGGAGCAGATATAGATAAACAAAATATAGAGAAATGCAGTTTTTAGATTACTTTCCAACCTATGATCATGATGAGCTTTGTGTAGTCACTGACAAAATGAGCCAAGATGAATTACCTTTCACAGGGTGACTGGGCTCAGACATCCAGAGGGATCTGAGATTAAGGTGAATAGGGCCGCTGCTCCTTTGTGTTTAAAGGGCAGGTCCTTTTTTAACTCTGTAGCTTCCCAGAAGTGTTCCATATGTATTCAAATCTGAAAATTCAAATTTTGCTTGACGTACATATGTTTTAGCATCAAAATGCTATTTTCCCAAGCCCTTCTAAAAATAGTTACAGTTTAAAATGGCAACTACTGTGTGTGTCTTGCTTGCATTATAACTGTCCTCTTGGCTATACAAAGCTGTTTTTCCTTCATGTGCTTCAGATATAAATGAGTGTCTCCTGAACAACGGCGGCTGCTCTCACATCTGTAAAGACATGGCAATTGGCTTTGAGTGTGACTGCACACCTGGACTGCAGCTCATAGACCACAAGACCTGCGGAGGTATGTGACCTTTTGACATTTAATGACAATTTAATGTAGAAACATCATTTTTATACTAGTTATTCAGCAATGTCCTGCAATGTAGCATCAATCATAAATACACACAAGTCAACAGCATTTGTACAACCTCAATAATGGATGAAGTTATTTTCGAGCATAAATTTGGTCGAGCATAAACAGTGACCCAAGAAAAAACCATCCTGAAGCCAATATATGCATTTTCGAAAAAAAAAAAACCCCAAAAAACGAGACCCAATCTGACAGGGACCTGAGGAAAGTGAAACCCAGGCAAATAAACCTGAGAATAATGGGACCTGATCCAAAATGTGTGTTCTCTCAGTTTGACTCTGTTCGCCACAAACACTCGGAGCAGCACAAAGCTCCAATGAACAAGCAGCTGCAGTCAAAAGAGTAGCAATACATGCTATTTTTGTTCTGTAGTGATTAATACCCACCATGTGGTCCGAGCTGATATAGAGGACCCTACCTGACCTGGTTGAATATAACTGGTCCCTGGCTGGGTCTCAGTTATCAGATGAACCCGTGAAGACCTCAGCAACCTTTTTTTTTTTTTAAAATCAGTTGCTCATTCTCATTATTAAAATCACAGAAATCTGACTTCACAACAGATTATGAAAAAAGTTTGACCACATGACCAACAAGCTTGCCGAGCATCATTACATATTATGTCATATTTTCCTGTTTTCTCAGATACATGGGAAATAAATTGACTTGGGTATTTGGTAATTTATTGAAGTATTGCAATGTTGATGCATGTCCCTAGCAGATTATTTTACTCGACAGTTTGAAAAGAAAACGTCAAGGCTGGAAAAACTGTTGATTCTCTTCCGTTTGTGTTTTCACATTCTGGTTTAATGAATATGTTTCCATCATTTTGTTCAACACTCTTGAGGAAAGAGTCATTACTGTTTTTTTTCTCTCTAGGAAATCAGTAATCCAACAGGCAAGGTCAGACATAATGTATACTGGTAGTGTTACTTAGAAATATTTCAGTTATGGCTGCTACATGTTCTTATTGCACACTTCTAGCCTCGAAAGGGTTCAGTGTGTAATGTGATTGGCTGTGTTGTAATCTTTTTTTTTTTTTTTTTTTTCTAAAAGCTAAAATCCTCTTGGTCATGTTCAGGAGGCACAGATCCGACACAGTTTTGTTATTGAGTCAATCTTGGCCTCAAACACTCCAGTGGATATTGTGTATAATCCCATCTGGAATGGACCCCGCTGGTTGCACAGAGGCTCTTAATCTAGTCCCCAGATTTAAAATCACCACTAAACAAGCTGAAAACATTTGTGTGTTTACATTTAATTCTGATGAGAGCAGCTTGTTGCTAAAGAGCATTCTGGCAAAACATCAACAGCAATTAAAGTTGGATTAAATTTTCATTTTGCGTATTCCAAGCTCACACGAGTTTACAATCCCATGCAATAGGAATCCTGGGAATGTTTCGGAAATTGTTTTCACAAAAGCAAAGAATAAATTACTGTGAAAACTTTGTCTAGATAGGTTTTTTAACAGTTTCTGTGTGAGCTGTGTGCAAACGTCTGATCACCCAGATTGAAGCGCTCATGCAGCCTTGATTAATTAAACATGTCAGACACCAGCTGTTTTCCTGTTTTCTTACACTCCTCTCTCTTTCTCTACAGACATCAATGAGTGTTTGAACCCCGGCATCTGCAGTCAGATCTGCATCAACCTGAAGGGAGGATACAAGTGCGAATGCCACAACGGCTACCAGATGGATCCGACCACCGGAGTCTGCAAGGCCGTCGGTGAGTCAACAGCTGGGAAAAACATGACTCCCCCGAAATATAACAGCAGCTCTCAATCTCACTAAAGATGCACAGTGATCAACTATGACACCAAATTTTTACTTTTATTTTCTTTTTTGTTTCTGGCTTTTTCACTTTGTTTCTGTTCAAAACAGATAATTATATAGTAGCAATATAAAAAGCACTACAGAGAGCCAAACCAGACTACAGTCAGGATGTTTGACCTGACAGAAAAGGTTAATCAACATCTTTCCAAAACAGCCTGTCATTTTTGGAGGCTGTAGTTTGTAGTGCTGTTGAATTGTATTGCATTACACTGAGCCCCATTTATGCCAATGTGGACTGAACATTATGACCCTCATGAAGGTAGCATTTATTGCAGGGCTGTTGTATTAGGCTGTGTTAGTTTTAGATGGGTAAACTGGCAGCTTTACAGTTATCAAAAAGCTCCTGAAAATGCCAAAATTAACCAGAATGTCCCACAAAATGATGGGTTGTCATAGAATAGTTTTCAACGTGCAATTAATTACTGTCATAATGTCATATGGATCACAAGCCGCCATAATATATTTTGAATAAATGACCACTGTGGTCAGAAATAAAGTCAAGCTTCAATTGTGTGGGATCATATTTTCAGCTCCAGTGTTTTGGAGAATGTGTGGACTGTGTGTAAAATTGGCTCTTTTCAGCTGAATCAGGAAAAACTCAGATTTCAGTGGAGGATATCATGAACCACTTTTCTTAGCTTTTCTCCTGGTCCCACTGTTAGCATAGATAGACTGACATCATTTCTGACTCTTTAAAATAACGTTTCACAAAAAGTAATATTGTTGAGGATGTAAAATGGCAGGCAAAATCATCTTCAGCATTTTAGAAAGAAAAACAACAAGAATTTGAGGAATGGAGAAAAATCATATATTGGCAATACATCTTACAGGTTGAGAACCACTAGCCTTGTACATGCTGAAGTCGGTATTTAACGTAACGGTCATTAGTTCAAATCTTAAAACCAGCTTTGAAATGCCTTGAATCTAAATGAGGGCAAATCTGTGCGTAGTGAACAAAACACTCCCTCTCTTCAGAAAACAGCGTGGTACGTGGAAAAAGAAGAAACCAGAAGAATCTGAAGTTGTAGAAATGAACTGCAAATGTTGAAGTGGTTATCATTAATGATAACTCTCAAATTTCTTTAGAAAGGCTCTGGGTTTGTCGTTCAGCTGGGGAAGAGATGTCATTCTCTAATCCGATCACATGCTGTTTGACTGTTTCAGCAGTAAAAAGACTTGATTGTGTCGCTTGTTGACAAAGACCAT